>NC_044000.1:1122500-1367500 GCF_902150065.1 Myripristis murdjan
TTTACAGTGTTATTGTTCTCAAGGTTTAGGATTTACTTAGGCTGGTGGCCCGAGACACAGAGGAGGCTGGTCACTTCCCCTCTCTTTCTGTCTCTCTCTCTCCTGTCTCACTCTTTTCACCAAGACTCCAGCCTGAGGCCAGGAGGAAACCAGTGACTCAGTATGATTTACCAGACATTGTTTGACCTCGTGCATTTTTCTTTGTTGTATGTGTTTTTGTTAGAATGGTTCAAGGGCTAGAATGTGTTGTACCCTTTTGAAGCAGGCAATATTTGATTTTAATGAGAAATATAGGCTTTTGTATTATAACCTAAAGAGCCAGTATATTTTTTCACATGTTGCCTTCACTGATTCTAGTAAACTTTTATACAATGTGAAAGAAGTGTTTGTGCATGAACGTACTTTCAGTGGAAACCAGACAGCTGCATGCCAGTTTTGTGCCAACTTTTGTTATGTGGATTCCTGTTTTGATATGTGCTGTGTAACCATCTGTAAATATAGATGTGAAATACTTTGGACCTATTAAAAATGAAGACATATCTGTCGATGATGACATGTTTAGATCAGCTCAAGTGTGGGACATCAAGTAAAACCCTTCACCATCTGAAAAAGAATGCCAGTGATTTATGTCATTATTTCAATTCAGTTGAATTCAATTTTATTTTATTTCAAATCATAACAAAAGTTAATTCAAGGCGCTTTACAGAAGCTCAACAGATACTGGCCAAATCCATGGATCTAAAGCTCCCCCAAGAGCAAGCACAGGGTGACAGTGGCAAGGAACAGACCCTTTTAACAGGGTCAAAAACCTCAAGCAGAACCCAGCTCTGGGTGGACGGTCATCTACCTTACCATTATCCTTCTTTACCATGTTATAGTTAATAGTTCATACACTATCCGGCCTCAGCCCCATCTTTATTTCTTTTATTTTTATTTAAATGCTCCTGAGCCTGCAATCAGGTGCCTTTCACAAGCATTATACCCTTTGAAACCAGAGCAAAGTCACTTGAATTCTTTCAAAAACATGGGCAAGAGGCAATAAACACATTAGCAAGATTTTCATTTTTTTGTTTGTTTGTTTGTTTTGTTTTTAATACAAGAAATTTACAAGAGTGTGGTCAGAAAATTATTTTAAAAATTAAAAAAACAAACAAACAAACAAACAAAAAAAAAACATTTTAAAAACAGTTACCAGATTTTTTGTTTGTTGTTTGTTTGTTTTGGTAAACAGATTTTAAAAAAACAAGATGTTTAAAATGAAATGACAAAAAATACTATAAAATCGCAAAAAAGAAGAAGGGGAAATTTACAATGAATGAATGAATAAATGAATAAATAAATACATTTAAAAACTTAAAGCTAAAAAGGAATTCAGCAAGTGAATTTACAAATTTTCAGGGTAATCTCATTTTTGCTTGTGGTCATTTGATGGTGATTTCTTGTAATTTAATATTAAATGTATACATTTTTGAAAGAACTCATTTGTTTGGGCTTAGCAGTGTTCATACAGATACACAATACAGGTGACAGAAACCTGCTGATCTGTTTTTATGTCAAATAAAAGTCTTAGTCCTGAAATGACGGCTACGCTCCTGTGCTGCAGACTGAGCACAGTGCCTGTACATCTGCCACATTCTTCCATCAGGTGACCTCTGACCCCTGAATAGTCATAAATACTGAAGTGAGCAATGAACGACAGCAGTTACTCATCTGAATTGTGTTGTTCCACAGCCGTATTTCTAGATCTGACTTTCCTGGAGAAAAATGCTTCTGTACCTGACATCACCACATTCTTAATTCATTAGTGGGGAAGTGAAAATAAATGATCCCACTGCTGACTGCAGTTAAGGCCCCACTGTTTTAGGAAAAAGCTGATCCACTGGGCAAGTCAACTGAAAGTTCACAGACAAAAGCTTCTGGATACCATCAGCTGGTGATATGACAAGCTAATTTACACACACACACACACACACACACATAAATTCTGATGAATGAATGAATGTAATGTTATGTAATCCCTTAGATTTGAAACCACACTGGGATGTAGCTCGGGCAGCAGATTAGTCAAGCAAGTGTTTTTTTATAGCTAAACCTAACCTTTCCCTAACCTTAACTAGGTGCTTTTGGTGGCAAAGTAACAAAAAAAGGCTAAAATGCCACCCAACATGATATATATATGTAGATTAGAAATGTATTTGTGATACGTCAGAGGAAAACATAATCTGCAACAAAATACATTCAATTAAATTAAGAATGCAGTTTAGTTGTATGGGAACAGATTTTTTAAGAGTCAAACAAATCTGCACAAATTCCAACAGAAAAAAACTCACATTTTTGTGCAAGTTGTGCCTGGTGGGTCTGGAAAAAAAACAAAACAAACACAAGTTACAACATCAGCCACGTTAGTATTAAATTTGCAAAGACACATTGTGTTGAAGCATCCAACCAGACAGGAAATATTAACGACTGAATGATGATCACATGCAATCATTAGCAACAGGTAACACCATGAGCTAACAGCCACAAACTTCCTCCACCCAAGTCAAACTCTCAGCATTTTGTCACGGACAGGCTTGCTTGAGAAAAAGAAACACATACTCATGTACAGACACACGCACGCACGCACGCACGCACGCACACACACACGCACACACAAAAGTGACTTATTGATGGGATGAAATTCAAAGTGTGGATGGTAGAAACACCATGAGAAATGATGCTCAGATCCAGCATGCTGAGACAATCTACTGATCAGCAAGCAGCCCACTGGACTCACACATGCTACATGTCTGACATTATAATCAGCACATTTGGTTTGCATTCTTTTACAGTTGAAGTAGAAATCCTAACTGAGCAAAGCTTTGAGAAAATTCCCTGGGTTTTCAGTGGGTCTTGGAACACCCCCGCCGAGGTGTATTGTGGGAACATAACTCCATTTGAATGCAACTCTTGGGGTCAGAGGTTAATATCCTGGCCTCTTTTGTTCATTGTATGTCACAGATGGACTCTGTGGCCAAAATGAGCTAAAGCTTGTTGAATTTAGGCATTTGGTTTCAGAGTGCTCCGGCGTCAGCAGCAGGCTTGGTCCCTAGGTAATGTTCTAATCTTGAAATAACCTTGATATTTGGGAGAGAAAAAGCCTCTCGGCTTCTCTCTTACCTTCTCCTCTTTCCAGGACAGCCATAACGGCAACAGCTTTCTCAGGCTTTCTACCCTGAAGTGTAATTTCTAATCCTTTTTCCAAGGGAGGGATTAGCTTCCCTTGATGACCTCAGGACCCGTGATGGTGTTCATTTAAAGGTGATCTGTTGTGGATCCATGTGCTGCCCACAGCCACATGCTTTCTGCCATGTGGCTTTAGTGTTTCTGAGAGATTCCTGCTGGCTTACATAGGCAACAGACAATACAGCATTTAGTGCTACTGATATGTAACTATTAGAACAAATAGTTAAGATTACTTTGGTACAATGACTTATACTGTAACCACACGGGGCGGTATTGTAAAAGGCTCTTGTACTTATTTTGTCATTCCACAAATGAAGAGAAAGTACTTTTTTTGCATATTCTGAATCAATCAAATATAAACATTTTGAAACTGAAGCAAATTCACTTAATTTCTTTCTAAAACATTGGAAAAAGGTGATGAGCAAATTAGAAAGAAATGACCTGGAAATGAGCAAGAAATTAGTAAAAATGACGTTAAAATGACTAAATAAGAAGAGGACTATAATTGTTATAAACATATATATAAATTGAATTAAAAGACAATTACCAAATATATTTTTATTACCAATAATAATAATAATAAAAAAAAAAAACCCACAAAAACTGTGAAGAAAAAAATCTCTCAAAAGTGACAAAAGATAACCTAAAGTGAATTTTGTTAAGTGGGTGAAATAAAAATCCTTCAAAATGAAAGCCACAATCCACAATCCCACAAAATTACAATGTTCACCAGTGGTGGAAAGTATTAAAGTGTTCTGCTTAAATAGAATTATCGTTACTTTGCTGATATTTTTTATCTGAGCAAAAGTAAAAGTTCTGGTATAAAAATCCACATCAAAGTAAAAAAAAAAACAAAAAAAACATTTGGACATTTTTGGACATTTGGACAAAAAAAAAAAAGGTGCTAAGTAAAACTTACTGAGTTACATTTGAGAAAAGGGAAAAGTTGATTCAACTGATCTTTGCCATGCAGTTCTAAAAGGACAAGCGAATAGAATTGAACATCAATACTTACAACTGAAAAATTTGGAAATGACACAACAAGGTACAACAAGGTATTAGAGTTCTCATCGGGCCTGAAAATTAAGACCCGACCCGACCCGGGCCGGACTGGGCCAGCCCGAGGCCCGACCCGACCCGACTAATTAGCCGAACTTTAGGCCCGACAGCCCGATAAAGCTCGAAAAAAAAAAAAAAAAAAAGAATAAAAAAAATCGCCAAATTCGCCATTATTTAGCAGAGCCGGTCGGCCGCGGCACCGGGGCACCATCAGTCGTTATCAAGCGGGCCGGCCGCGGCACTGGCCAGCATCAGGCAGCTCACCTGTCAGATCCGGCAGACCTGACGGGTGGGCGCGGTATCGGACGGTGCCGCGGCAGGCCCGCCTGATGCCGACTGATGGTGCCGCAGCATGTGCGGGTCAATACGGTAGTCTAGAAAACTGGAGATTTTTTTTTTCCCGTGCGCCCCCAGTTGCACTGCCCATAGCAGAAACCGTCCCTGCTGCCGAGTCTGCCAGCACAGCTGCTTGCAACCCTCTCTCACTTGTTTGCGCTGCGCTCGCACAGCTGGTTGTCTGTCTGTCACTGAAAGTTTAGCCTCCAAATCCAATCCAGTCTCTCACTCTCTCCACCAGTCACATAAAAATGAAACGTCATAATCAATAACAAAACACATAATTCTCTAAAAAAAAAAAAAAAAAAAATCCCCCACAGAACCCGAAGCCCGACCCGACCCGCCCAATTCAGGTAAATTTTAGGCCCGACCCGACCCGAAAATGTCGGGTCGGGTCGGGTCGGGTCGGGTTCGGGCAGAATATGAGAACTCTACAAGGTATAGCTGCAGTACTCACATCTTCATTGCTGAATTTGTTTTATATTCATCCACCTTCTGATGCTTACAGAGAATCCACAAAATGGTTACTTTTTACTGGCTGTGATTTTAAAATAAATGAATGACAATACTTAGGTAAATCATGCTTAAATGAATTCCTCGCCCTGTTACTGAGTGCTGGATACTGGCTGGATACACCTCAGTGGCAGGAGGTAACCAATAAAATTTGCAGCATCCAGCCAGTATCCAGCATTCAGTAACTCTGAGAGGAAGATAGAACCTCTACTGTATTAAAAACATCTGGAGGGGAGAAATTCTGTCATAGTTTCCTAAATGGGTAAACTATCCCTTTAAAGAAAAAATACTGAGGTTGAGCAGTCTAAAAAGTGCACAAAATAGCCTCTCAATTAGAGTGACACGGGTAAATGTACTTAGTTACTTCCAATTTTGTTATATGCTATGAATGAGTGGCATGATGCAGCAGGTTGCTTCTGCTCTGCTTTATACTGCACCACCAGGGTTCAAGGAATATAAGTCCCACTGCTGTGTAGAAGTGCATATCCTGCACAGTGACCATGCTGAGATCTGAATTACCCCGACAGCACACAGGGAGAACTGCGATGGAAACAAATGAAGTCTCTCTCATTGTTAAACCGGAAGAATTTCAACATAGCACCATTTCCACTGGCCATCTGAGACAGTGATACAATTAAGCCATTGCACCTGGTGAGCTGGCTGTACTGTGAACTGCACTGATCAGAGGATAGAGTGTGTGCACAACCATGACAGAGGTTTTACAGCTGGCTGGGGGTTCATGGGACAGGAAAGTGGCACAGGGGTGGGCGTTCTGGTGACTGGCCGAGTCAGCTGTGCCCCCACCTCCCCGGCCCCTGTTATCTCCCTGGAATGTCAGGGGAAAGGGATTAGAGATGGATCAGGGACACAGGCCAGGTGAGATTACATGGGCCTCTGATTGTGAGCTGGTGCATGTGTGAGCTGATCTGAGTGAGTCTGTATATGCATAATTGTACACATGTATGGGTATGTGCGAAATAATTTTGGATAGAGAGATATGTAGTGCAGTTTTGTGAGAGGCTCTTGCCAGCCACCGCTGTAACTGAGGACCAGCACAAAGAAAACACTTGCACCTCTGATGATTTTTTGACAATATGATAAACATATCATCAAACTCAATTTCTTGAACAATTTGAGTGGATTAAGGTGTTTTTTTTTTTTTTTTTTTTAATTTGCCATCCTTGAAAAAAAGAAATGTTTTAAAGGCATAGTTCACCCATTTAGAAGAAAAAAAAATCTAAATAGGACCACCATAAGCCACTCAAATTGTTAAATAAACAAAGTTTGAGTTTGATGGCGTATTACACACATTTTACAGCAAGAAATGGCATGAAACTTTTGACCATTTTAAAAAGCAAACAAGCAAACAAACAAAAAACCCAATTTAGAGTATTTGGTCCTCAGTTACAGTGGTGGCTGGCAGGAGCCTGAAAGCTACATAAACGTGATGGATAGAGAGGAGCGGAGGTAAAGAAGCAGCTAGCCACAGCATTACTGCCAGCTGTCTTTTAGTACTCTGGAGAAAGTAAAGTCCTCTGCTGCGGAGTGATACAAGAAGTGCAGAGGTTACTGGATCTTTCCAGATGTTGACAACGGGAAAAATAAAGTTATATGCAGTAATTTGTGCAAAACTAGAATCAAATTTGCATTTTAGTTTCAGAGAGCAATATTTGTAAAGTGATGTTGAACTTTCTTTCAGTGGATTAAGGCTGTTATTTTTATAAATGCAAGGGTAAGGGCATGTCAGTGACGAGAGGCTAAGAGCATTTGGAGCATCCAGCCAGTATCCTCCAAGATAAAAGCAAGAAATAACAGAACAGAACAGAACAGAACAGAACATACCCCCAGACTGTATCACACAAAGTAATATCTGTCAGCAGTCAGTGGTTGCTTTCTCTCCCCTGACTGGCCCCATGTCTGTAGGCTGTTTCTGCTTTTGTCTGCCCAAGACAACGCTGTGTGGCTCATTACAAATCCCACAGCTAATCTGAGTCTTAATTGAATAAAATTCCTGGTGTGAAGGGCTAACAGGATTACAAGATCTGGGGATGTGACTGAGCAAGGCACCCAATGTGGTCAGCCATGGGATTACACTGACAACATTGTGTCTGAATGTGAAGGGGAGTAATGTGGCTAAATCAGTAAATAGGGAAGACTGGCATGCACATGGCTTGTTCACACTCTAAAAAAAGAGAAAAAACAAGAATTTTTTTGTTTTTTATCTGTTATTTCAACATTAAAGAAAACACTGCATTTATGATTTTTTATCTTGATCTAAAAATTCCAAAATGTCCAAATGTTTTTTTTTTTGTTTTTTTTTTTTCAAATGACTGGATCCATTTTTAGCATCGGCTTTCTGTCTTTTGTTTTGATGTTCAAATATGTTGTGAGTGTGGTGTTTTTTGGCTTATTACTTTCATCAGTCACCACACACATAAGCACAAGCATGAGAACTGAGTGCTCATGCATGTCTACAAGGGTAGCCTTTGTTATTTCATTTAGAAATAATTCCTCTATTGCAGACATTTATGGATTTTGATGGAATATTGTTGATGGCCTCTGCCATTTGCTGCAACAGCTTCACACCGTGTACTTTAGTTTGAATGCATACTCATATTGCAACACGTTGAAAATCACTGGCAGCAGGAGAATACAGAGTGATCCTAAGTAATGGCAGGGAGGAAAAGGTCTAGTCCTCCATTGTTCTTGAAAGGAAAACAAGGTGCATCAGCAACATCCTGATAATCCATTACTCTGACTCAGGGAACTGGAAACAATGGCTATCAATGAATCCTTTGTTTTATTTACAACCCTCATCATCATAATTCAGCAAGATTTTAATACAGTTTTTGCCAAGTGATGAGATTATTATTGGATAATGATTATTTTCATCAGTTCGTGGATATAGTGTTTTCTATTTTTGCTCCAAGATAGGATAAGATCTACACTCCAAGTATTTTGCTGCATGCATAAAAACATGTGGTTTCAAATTGAAATTATTAACCCCTGTTTGTATATTTTTAGGAGAAAGTAGCATCAGTAAGCACATATGAATTGGTCATGCCCATACTGAAGCACTGGCATAAAAAAGTTCAGTCCATGGTATTGAATTCCAAATAGTACTTGTACAAACTCTTAGATTTCATAAGTTGTACCTTGCAAATTGTACCTAATTAGATAACTTTCATAAGATTATTACATTATTACAGATTATTTTCACTCATGGATACAACGTTTTTTTTTTTTTTTTTTTTTTTTTTCTTATATTATATACAGAATTACAAACAAAATGTGCCTTACAAATTCATAAATTGTACCTTACAAATATACTATATATAAATATACTTACATTTGAGAAAAGGGAAAAGTTGTTTATTATATCTATCTATCTATCTATCTATCTATCTATCTATCTATCTATCTATATATATATATATATATATAGATCTATATCTATATCTATATCTATAGATAGATAGATAGATATAGATATATATGTTTACTTAAATAAATATATTTGTAAGTATATAAATATACTTACAAAAACACACACACATCTATCTATCTATCTATCTATCTATCTATCTATCTATCTATCTATCTATCTATATATAGACAGATAGATAGATAGATAGATATAGTGGATTATTTCCAGCACTCACTGATCTCTAATGGAAGTATAATGCTGACACCAACAGTAACCTCTGTAAATTTGGGTGAAAAACAAGCACTTGTAAGTGTTTATAAGTGCATTTGAATTTGTAATGTCATTACTGAAATTTAAAAAAAAAAAAAAAAAAGTTTGACCCATGGTATTGAATTACAAATTCTACTTTACAAATTCTATTTTTTTTTTTTTTTTAATTCAAATTCATGTGTGAAAATTTAATGCAATATGCACATGCTGCTAGCATTAATTGCTTCCCATAAAATTCCTTGATGGAAATATTCTCAGAAGCCATCTACATTAATATTTCATTGTTCATGCAAACTAACAAGTCTGACCTAGATATCAACCCTGATTAAAAATAAATGGTACCCCCCCTCCGAACATTATTAATACTTTTGTCTACGTGTGCCAACATGAACACATCAGAACCTTGTTGGTGTGGGAGAGTTTCCAGTTCAGAAAATATCAGGAGCAGCAGACCTCTTTCTGTCTTCCTCTCCATCTACTCTGCCAGCTGATTCGGTTTTCACAAGACACTTCTTCCATAGATTAGACTCAAGGAAATGATAACAATCTGACACTTCACACACCAACTCACCTCCACCAACTGGACTCCTCAGACAGGAAAGCCTAACTCCACCAGTAATGACCTGTACCTCCTCCTGTCATTGTGTGTGTACAAAACCATTTATTCAGCCCTGCCAAGTGATTCTCAGCAATAAAGAATCACGGCTTGGGTAAATATACACAGACAAAGGTAGAAGTGGGGATTAGCTAACATCAAAGGCTCTCATAAGATCCATCTACCAAACCGCAGCGCTCCACAAAACCACAGGCACGCTGAAAAACATGAGACCTGCACGCCACACTTCAGCTGGCTGTCAGAGTGAGTGGCATCTGTCTGTCTGTTTGTCTATCTATCTATCTATCTATCTCTGTCTGTCTGTCTGTCTGACTGACTGTCTATCTATCTATCTATCTATCTATCTATCTGTCTGTCTGACTGACTGTCTATTGATCTATCTATCTATCTATCTGTATATCTTGTATATCTGTCTGTCTGTCTGCCACCCTGTAAAATTTCCATGCCACCCTTTAGCTCCCCCATGAATATTTCTCTTGCTCTGCCCCTGATTAGCATCTCTGCCATTTGGCATGTAGCCCCAAATCCCTTTTGAAAATATGAATGGGCTTTTTCAAAAACACCAAAAATATAATAATATTCATGCTACATTTTGCTCCAGGGAGTGTTGTTTTTCTACTGAGAGCATATGAATACGCCATTTCTCTCTGTTGAATTCAGAAACGAACACAACAGAATATAGATACATTACACTTGCAAGAATGAGCCAAAAATATCTACAGATGCATAGCAGTGTTTTGACATATATCTTGTGCAGTAGCAAAGACAGGTGACCTGTGCAGTGTCCTGAATGGCTCCTGCACAGTGAAATACATGCAGCATTTATAGCTCAGCTCTCACGTTGTTTAAAGGACCACACCAATGATTTTGTGCATTAAAAAATAACATCTGTGTTTTGATGGCTTGAAATTGGGAAGGGAGAAGCTGTCTTCTCCCTTCTGCTGAAGAATTAGCCACAGAAGCAGAACATTATGGGCTCTAGTTTCGCAGACCTGGCGAGGCGGGGGCGTAGCGCAGATGCGCTTCGCCAACTGGGTGTGGCCAGGCGGATTTTCCAAGTTTGGCACGCCGTGCTCGGTGGCGCAAGTACTCCGCCATCCCTCCTACCGGCGGAGGGGAGGAGAGAAGGCGTGGAGTGGGTTTGACACAGCCGATTCACATGTAACCAATCAAATGAGCCCCTGTCCTTGCCTTTAAAATGCGCTGCGTGAAGGCGTAATGAAAGTTTACACAGCTGACAAGGAGGTCTATTGCCGCAGGCGGAGCGGAGCTCAGGAGACAGGCGCGGAGCGGAGACCGGCGAGCAGTGCGGACACGTCACCAAAACCTCACAGGCAGGCTTCCGGAGTGTCAGGCACATGAACGATGCAATAAATACCGAAAAAAACACTATTCAATGCTACGATCACAATCAGCACATACATATATCTCCATATCAACTGTCCCGTCACAGCTGATGTCAGATCAAAGGAGATTGGCACCGTTTGTGCTGATTGTGAGGTTTTGGTGATGTGCGCCTGGCAGCCAAACTTCCACTGCGCCAGCTCCGCTCCGCCTTGCGCGGAAAGTAGACGTGGTTTCAGATGGCAAGCTTTTGGCGCACCTCGGCGAAGCCTTTTGGCACGAAACTGTCACTGCGCAAAGTTGAATCTGTCGGCACCTCCCCCCGCTGCGCCACCACTCCCATCTCCGCGCAAGTCCGTCTGCGAAACTTGGACACTGTCCGCCTCTCCCGTTTCGCCGGTCGAAACTAGCTCTGCGCGGGGTTCGCCTCACTGCGCCACCCCGCGCTGCGCCGGGAAACTAGAGCCCTAAGAGTTCAAATTTGAAAATCAACGGATTTTGAGTATACTGTATGTTGTGAAATGTTTGTAGTGAATGGACTAAACATTCAACATCACTCGTCTGGTCCTTTGAAGCTAAATGTTCAAACCAGTGGCAAATATACCATCTATTCAGTGTCTTTCAGAATCATAATAACTCTGCTGTTATCTAGGTTAGCTAGCTGACTTCCCAAGTTCAAAGTAGCCATGAGGCTAGTTTGGTGCAGGTTGGCTGGAATGACAGAGGAAACTCTAATAATGAATGAATGAATGGGTAGAAACAACAACAACTTCTTTTTTTGACCATGACATTGATGATCCTGGAAAGTCAGCTGGCCCTAGCTGAGCCGGGTTATAGGCCACAGGGCTGCCCCTTCCTAAATGCAGACCACCAGCTGTGCATGGGGCCTAATCTTGCTCTGGGGGCCTCATGCACAAATGTGGCACATACAGTACATGCGCACTGCAGGGTCCCCGGTGCGAACACTTCCCAAGGACCCCAAGCCATCACCCGCAAGGCCTGCACGCGCCAAGTCCAGTCAGCTGAGGTCTGTCATCTAGTGCACGCATCGCTGGAATGATTGACAATCAACATGTGACCAATCACTGCTCAGAGCCGGTTAAAGTTACTTTTGCTGAAAGACACCACGGTCTGGCTGTTATTTATTTATTTATTTGTTTATTTGTTTTTTATTTTAGGCTGACATGTTTTAAGGAAAGCATCTGTTGTTGAAATATATATTTTTTGTTGTTATTAATTGATGAACTATTTTTTTTTTTTTTTTTCAGATGCTGTTTGTTCTTATTACAGTTTTTCTCCATTGGTTTGGCTCATTTCTTGGAACAGAAATGACATTCTCAAAATAACATGGACAAAACTCCAAACCTCTTGGCAGTTGTTCACAACAAACTGGAACTTCTCATTCATTCATTTCATGAAATTGCAAATGTACATGTCTCAATGTCTCAGTACATCTTTGCAAATGATTTAGTACAGTTAGCCTACAGTTAGCACAATTTCCAAGTGAATAGATCTTGTTGATCTCAACTGACTGTTGGGTTCTCAGTCTAATGGTTGTTCTCTCCAAAACATGTCAGCATCATTTCATTGTATAAGTCATCACATGCACAATAGTCTGTTCAATTGTCAAAATTAGTCAAGAATATAATACCATGAATACCATATATGAATGTGTGGCCAGACAGACAGCAGCGTGTGGATGTCCAGGAGGGTGAGGACGGTGGCCAGGAGAGGGAGGGTGAGGACAGCGACCAGTGAAGAAGTGTTAGTTGTGAAACTCCAGCTTTATTTACAGCACTGTAGGCTACATATAAATTTCCTTATTTTTTGTTTATGTGTTTATATTACAGTATATTATGCTGTATACATTTTCGTTTTACTCTGATGTATGGAAGTTACTTTATGTGTGTGAATAATAATCGTTACAATTTCCTTGGCAGTATGAGTGCAATGTGTGATGTCAAACCTTGGAGGCTACTCTTACCGTAAAATCCTTTTTTTTTTTTTTCTAGTTTTATACACAATTGTATTCTGTTAGCTAGACAAAAAAAAAAAAAAAATAGTACAGTAACATTGTCAGTGAAGGACTGGGCTAAGACTGAGAGGTGGACATGAGGGATATTTCAATGGTCCTCTGCCATAGTGACAAAACATCTAAACATTTTGACTTGCAGTGCTTACACAATGCCAAAGGGACGATGCATTTTGGGGGCACTGACTATTGATATGAGAAGGAAACTTCATTTTGACACGAGTGAACTGTTTTGGGAGAAATATGAGCTTTTGCAGATGAACCATGGTGTTGTGCTGAACCATCCAGGTTATTTTGGCAAAAGCACCAAGAGTGTTGAGAACGTCCGGTCTGTTTCAAGAAATGAGCCAAAGCAATTGAGAAGGATCTTTCTCATTTTGGGGGCGCTGACTATTTATATGGGAAAGGAATTTAGTTCTGAAGCATGAGTGAACAGTTTTGGGAGAGATATGAGCTTTTGCAAGTGATCTATGGTGTTGTGCTGAACTGTAAGACTGTTTTGCCAAATGATCTTAGAGTTTTGAGAATGTAATTTCAGTTTCAAGAAATGAGCCAAACCAGTGGAGAAAAACTGTAATAAAGATTCTCACATTAAATGGCATTTTGTTATGCACTGATGTTGTACTTATTGAACACTTGGTGTGTGGGAGTGTACATTTGGGGGGGCTGATAACAAAATTTGCATAGGGCCCCAATTTGTCCAGGGGCAGCTCTGATAGGCTAGTATGGGTAGTTTGAACTAACTAGCTTACCTCACTAACTCTGCACAGCTCAGAGACCCTGTGATTTGAAAAGGTGATTTGGCACTTGGGCACCATCTTTGAAAAGTAGAATCCCGACTACCAAATCATGACCAACAAGACTGGCCCCTATCTTTTTTAATGGTGGTGCCACATGTATCCAGTGTTATAGTGTATGTACTGTCATTTGCTTTTCCATATTTAGGGGCACTGTCAAACTGTATACATGGAGTGGTAACATTTGTTGTGAACGACTGTATCGCCTCAGAAAACAATATTTTTCACTCACTGATAATTGTATGTACGCGCTAACCACACAGCAAGATTACAACATTGTGCCTCAGACAGCTTGTGTCATTATTTACACTTAACAGGCAGACTATGCAGTTTCAAATGGGAGGAGACAGTGCTTTGTTGTTCATGTTAATAATGAAAGGCCCTCAGACTCGTGCCAAGACTAATAACCCATAGAATTTTAATTCTATGCCTGTCTTGAATCTAATGTTTTGAGAAATGCACCCAAATCCATAGACAATGGAGTGAAATGCTCTTCTGTTTTGGGTTACGATGGGGTCAAAGAGTTTTCCTGAACTCCTGAGACATTTCTGTTCTTTTGAGAGCTGAGAGGCATTCATCATCCTACACCACATCACAACAAGGTGGGGTAACTGCATAGTGTGACTTTAACTGTTTACAGTTCCCAGTCAGATTCTTCCCTGTATCAATGCAGTGGGCTGCAGGCCAGCAGCTGTCTTGCCTGAGCTTGCCTCACCTGCAGCATTGTTGTCTGTTGGATCTGTTGTAAATATCAAAGTTGTGCAGCTAAAATCCAAAAGTGTGACTGGCTGATAGTATGTCTTATGTTTTACATGCTGCTATTTTTAGTGTTTCAAAAAATCCCATTGTGAACTATGGAAGCCGAGAACAGGTGTGCTTACAATTATTTTTTAAATGCCACAAGTTGAGTATTTGGTTATGTTATGTTATTAGAACAAAGCTCGTTTTCTTGTGATAATGGGTTCACCTCATCTGTTATGTCTTAGAGTAGTAGACATAGACAGTAGAGGAGAGTTGCATCTACCTGCTGGTGGGCTACTGACACACGCGAAGCACATGCAAAGGACTCCATATCTGTTGTTCCCCTTCCCACAAAAATTTTGGTTGTAAAAAATGAAGCAATAAACAATAAATGCAAATAAATAATTGTATTTGAAGTCCCCTGCACCTTACATCATCAACTCCACTGCAACCATGAACGGGTTCATCATTGCTCCGTGCTTAAGTTTTGACCAAACCCAGCGATCTTTATTTGAAATTCTAGTAGCAATCCCAAGGTTCCCAAAGATATCAAACTTTATCAAAATTTGTCCAAAAATGATGCCGAAGACATGTAGATCTTTTGTATTCAATGTGATGCTGCAGCCATAAAACAATGGCATCTTGGCTTTGGATATTTCACTCAAAGTAAGTGTGATGTAGTGTCAGTGCAGCCAGCAGATACTGAATATGTATGTGGCATTAATATGGGAAAATGTGTTTTCTAACATTGGAGCTACTTAAGGGGAAACTTAAGGGAAAATTGGAGTTCAAGAGGTTAATTTATCTCCAAAACAAAGCTGATTTTCTTGCAATAACAGGTTAATTTGTCTCGAGAGATTTGTCGTCCGAGATTAAAGTAGTAAATTTATGAGAAAAAAATCACAATTTTTTAAGAAAAAACTTGAAAATTATGACATTATAGTCACAAATTTAATAAACACTTTTTCTTCTTTCATATACAGTGGTCCCTCACTATAACGCGGTTCACCTTTTGCGGCCTCGCAGTTTCGCGGATTTTTTTAGTGCAATTTTGCATGCTTTTATTTTTTTTTTTTAAACAGCGCATTGTGTTCTGCGTCCTGATTGGCTAAGGGAGAACCCGCGCATTGTGTTCTGCATCCTGATTGGCTAAGGGACTGTACACCATTGTCAATCAATCTCCTCCGTGCTGTGTCTCCTGTACAGTACAGAATGCGTTCATTCTATAATACTGGACTTATTTTTCTATGAAGGTTTGAACTTTGAGAGTTTAATCAAGAGAGAAAAGTGAGAAAATGTTAATGCCTGTCTGAGAAAAGTGTATAAAGTGTGTAGTGAGGGGGTTTACAGCCTTAAAACATCTAGAATAATTGTAAAAAATAAAGCTGACTACTTCACAGATTTCGCCTATTGCGGGTTATTTTTAGAACGTAACCCCCGTGATAAGCGAGGGACCACTGTATATTCATATATATTTCTTTCATATATTTTTCTTTTTTTCTGCAGATGCTGCTGCTCACCGTGTATCAGGCCTGCAGCTGATCACCTCATCAAATTCTACTTTGACATGGGATTCAGTAAGAAGGAGATCCTGCTGATTTGAGCCCAGAATCACGAAATTGTTTTCTTCTGAGCCGGCCCAAGTCACGTGTCTCTTCAGAGTCCAGATGGAGGGGAAGATTGTGATTCTGGGCTCAAACCACCAGGATTTCCTTCTGACTGAATCCTACAGGACAAGAAAAACTATTTTCTGAGTTTTTTCTCACTAATTTGTGACTTTGTAGTGTCAGAATCTTGAGGTTTTTTTTCTAGTAAATTTACCACTTTAATGTCAGCAGCCAAACATGAAGGATTTTGTGACTTTATAGTTAAATTAACTTGTTTACTTGACATGTGGCTGCTATCCCCACACTTCTTGGTATTGGAATCAAGGGATGGCAGCTAATTGTCATTTGGCTCATAGGCCTATCTGTCAACATGCCGCTGCTTTGTCATTTGACCTGTGGCATTAAGACAGAAAAATATGTGAACAACAACATTCCAGTTCCATGTAGTCACATATCTAGGGCGATTAGAAATGTTTGAATGTGTGAGTATTGCTTGTGTGTGTGGCTATACTATATGCATATTCATGTTGGCTGTATACATTTAATGCATGCATGCTTGCATGCATAGACATAAATGTGGGAATCTAGCTTTTGTGTAACCCATTTAAGCTTTATTTTGTGTATTTGTAATTTTATTTCTTTCCTTTTCTTTTTTTTTTTTGTTGGCTATTTGGGATGTGTTATAATAAAGTACAATAATGTGTGTGACTCAAAATGTAGTATAGGTTCTCATTCAGCATCTTCCTCCTGTTTGGGATCCAGCTGACAACATAAGCTGTCCCTTTAAGTCTGTTTCAAATTTTAGAGAACGATTTTTTCAAATTTCACGAGCTAAGGGGGGAAAGTAGAACTCCTTTATCCTGTAAGACACTAGAGGCTGTGTACTCAACTGACGTGACACTCGCTGAACGATTACCATAGCCAACTGTATCTGTAGTTGCATGTGCACACAGTTCTTTGTCTAATCACATTCGGTGTTCAACAGTTGTCTTTCATTGACCATGCAGATGTAATAAAACAAACAAACAAAAAAATGATTGTGCTAAATCACGGTCAATTAAAGCCAATTGGAGGTCATGTCAATCAGCAGTCACTGTAGCGTGACCAGATGCTGGCCATATAAAGGAGCTGAAACGATCTGTTCAATACACATACACACACACACACACGCACACATCCCCAGACAGACTCTCTGATCCCAGGCTGGTGTCTGGCCGCCCTCCTGTCACTATCACACGAATAGCTCATTTAATGCCGCCGCTCCCATCAGGACGTCTGGTCTCCAAAGTGTGATTAGTACAGCGGTCTTATTCTCAGCGCTGAATTCTGCACACGCAATCACGCAATCAACCCCCCCGCCTTCCATCACCAGAGCAGATTTAAAAACAGACACTGCAACTGCTTTCTGACCTTCTCTTCATGTTTTGCTCCATGGCATTCTTTACACAGCTTATCCTGCACTCTAAATTTGTTACTGTTCAGTTCCCTTCACCTTGCTGTTTTCCCCAGTGAACACGGACTGCACACAAACGTTATCCATGCATCAAGTTTATACCCATTTCCAGTTGGATGTAAACTTCATAAACACACAAGTTTAAGCCTTCCTCCTGACAGCAACACGTATCAAAAGCCAAAGTATGCTGGCATTTGAAGGCACTGCAGATCATACTTGTAAAATGAAAGAGGGCTTGTCTATAGCCTTGTTCGCTTTGAAAAATGTCCTGTCCTCTGGGTAGCTGCCTTTGCTCTAATTAAAGGGTCAGGAACTGTAGGCCAATAGAGTTTGGACCCTGCTGTGAGGTAGGCAGACACACTTTAGGGCCCACTTATGGGAGCAGTGTGCAGCCTGAAGAGCTCTGAGTGAACCTCTGAGATGGTTGGGCAACAGTGCTCATCATGCTTTGGTTAACTACCTAATACCTATGAAATGTGATGCATCTGAATCCCCCCCTAAGGGAACTCAAGTTTAAACCACACTTTATTGCTGTCTTACTGTTCTTACTAACAGGATGCAGATGAGGCAGTAGTAACAGGCCAAGATCCTTTTACCCTGATGTTCCTGTAACAGGGGTTGCATTTGAATTTCAGGTCATAACCAGAGGCACAGCAGACAAGGGTGATTGGTGGCTGGGGTGGGGTGCATGTCCGCCTCACATCTGGAATCTGTCGCCCCTGTCCACCTACAAATTGTTATGGTAAGTCCAATCACTAAATAGTTAACCCATGGCTCATCCAATCTGTTTTTGTTTTGTTTAAATGGTTGTGGCTTAAGATGCTTTTGAAACCTCTTTAACCCTTAGAAAAAAAAAATAGACAATGAGTAAAACATGAAATCAAATCAAATTGTTCTGTGTGGCTGCAGTGTTACTCCACAACAGTCCACCCCCCTCACTTTTGAAATGATGGCTACTGGTTGTAACTAGTTACTAAGTAGCAAAATCTAGAAAAGCATGTTGTTTGGCTAAACATACATACTAGAAAAGTTATTTATTCTCCAGTTCAGTGTATATACACAGCATGCATGTATGCAACAGTTTACAATATGCTTTGTGAAATTGTGCTGTAAAAAATGGCTTTGTAAAGTCATGGCACGGTTTTCAGATAATTTCTCTTGGGGCACAGGAGACAATGGAAGGCAGCAATCCATTTGGGATTGTGTGACAAAGCAACCTGCCTAAATTATGCTCTAAGTAATTCAGACATCTGTCCAAGATGAGACTGATTAGATCCCATCTGCTGCATACTAGCTAGATCAGTGCTAGCTAATGAATGGTAACAGTGCTCTGGAGACACTCTACAAACCCATGGGGTGAATAACCTAATCAGAAAGTATCCATTTTGCTTGATCAAACTCTAACCTGTATGTTTCAAAGTCCCTCTGGCAATAGAAAAGGAGAGGAAGGGATGTGAATGCTGACAGCATGCCCACTGTAACCCAAAGTTCCATGACTTTTCCTTGACTTTCCATGTTAAGCCAGAGTGCTTCTGTTGATCTAAAAAAGTTAGGTTTCCACTCCAGTTGGGTTGAAAACTTCCTAATGCAATAAAAGCATGACTCCAGTTGGATAATACCATCTGTTTTATCACTGGAAACTGAGTGGGCTCCAAAAGTATGGGTCCACTACCAACAACTGTTGGTTTTCATCACTTCCTCAAAATTGTTTTGGTGATTTTATACCAGTATTGGGGATAATACAGACAATACATATAAACAATAACAATAACAATACATATAAACAATAACAAAAACACTACCCAACCTTCATATACCCATTAACCCTTCCAATCCAAATTCCCAAATGCCTCTCACCGGCTTTGAAAAAACATCATGTAGTTCACATCTAGATGGATGTAGCCGCATTCACTTATTAAGTGAAAATCTAATCTTTTAAAGTCTGATGTGTTTTAGGACCTCCTTGAACTAACCATTGTGTAAGGGGGCAAGAGTGTGCTTCCACTGGAATAAAATGAGGTATCTAGCTAATAGAGTTGTAACTTACAAGAACATGCTGTTTTCACACTGGGGAATTTGGTGCTGCAGGAGATGGGACTTCAAACAGGGCTGTGAAAAGTTCAGGAATAAGGTTCATACTAAAAACTGATCAGAGGCTAAAACAATCTGTTTACTAAGCTGATACCGCTGATTCAAAAATACAATGATTATAACTTCTATCAAAATATTCAGATCTTTGAGATTTGATTGCAAGGTTACAGTATATCTCATTCAAATATGACTGCATGTATGCTCCTAATACACAGTGTGAATTGTTTTGGTCTTTTAGCATCTAATGGTAGATCTTGAATCATGTGGTTCTCCTTGCTTTATGTTCACCACTAAGTGCAGAAACGTATTTCATTTCCCCTACTGAACAATGCCCCCTCCCCAGCTGTTATGTTGTACAATAGTGTTGCTATCTTCCGAATACTAGGAAGCTATTTCTGAGAATGTTAGCTGGGGGGAAGTCCACCTTAATGTTGGAGGCTAACAGTTAGCATTTGGAGCATCCGGCTAATATCCAGCACTCAGTAATGATAACAGAAAACAGCACCACTAGTGACATTTCAAATTTTTAAAAATGGGTGATCTATCCCTTTAAGTGTTACAAAATAAGTCCTAAAACTTTGTTTATTAATCACCATGGATGACTGAATCATTTTCTTCATTCTAATGTTCAAGTTTTGTTTAACAGATTCAAACTGCTATCACATGAGGTACAGCATGAGTTTGTCAACAGTTATAGGGCCAGCTTTCTAAGCCTGCTTTGTGGAATTCAATCCAGTTCAGGCCAAATTGTTCTCTGGATGCAGAAGACACTATCCCAGCATTCAATAATGCAGGTAAATGGAAGACAGATTTTTCCTGTGGTTGTGATTTTTTACACAGAAATTTAAGTCTAGACTAAGATAACTCTAGAACGATGTCAGTCCAGGACCCCAGAAAGCTATCTGTAGGTATTCCAGTTTAAAAATGCATTTAGTCTGTGACTAGGCTTAATCCCTGTCTGAGAAACAGCCTCTAAATGTTTGCCATGGACCAAACAATACCAGACTCACACTGGTGAAAACTGCAAGAAAGTCTTAGTTAGCCATGCCAAGTTGTTTGGAGGAGGATTCATTTTCCAGTTGGACAATGACACACAACATCCATCAAAGCTATGCCAGGCCTATTTCAAGTCCAAAAAGAGCGTGGAATGCTGACTTGCATGTGTTTCCCTCCACAGTCACAGGTCCTCAACCCCACTGAAGATGCTGGGGAACATTTGGAAAAAAGGAAAAGGCGAAACCTTCTGCATTTTGCACATTACAAGACACTCTCTGGGATGCTCTAAAGGAGGGCTTGAATACTGTGGGCTCTCAGATTTTGAAAAACTTTTTGCCAGACTGCAAGGTGCAAGCTGTCATCAAAGCAGACTGGACCTTTACTGAGAAATCATGACTTTTGGTAACAACTAAAACAGATTTATATCAGTGAAAACATATTATTTTATTCCTTTTGATGTATGATCAAACAAAAGTTCTCCAAAGTATGAGTGCTGGATACAGACTTTGGGACCCAACTGTATTCATAAGATTTCATGACTTCCCCAGAGAACATATGCTATCAAATTCATCATCTGGGATACACCTCAAAATTCTAGATTCCTGGACCATGATGACAAGCTGAAATCCTGAGGTAGCTGTGTATTTGGACAGCATGCACAAAGATCAGCCAAGCATTCTTGTCATTTTATTGTGCATTTATGAATTCTAAGAACCCATCATTTATCCAGAAATAAGTATTGTTAATTAATTCCGTAAGTATTGAGACTGGCCTAGTTAATCAGACATTCCTCCCACACCAATCATTTTCTTTCCCATCAAAGTAAAACTGATTTATTGCATTTCATGTGGAAAAGCTGCCACAAAAACCAGCCTACTTTCAAAGAATATGGTGCAGCCTATCAATGGACACAAGCACCATACCGCCATCTAGACATGAGCTGTGCTTACTGTCAGACAAGAAGACACTTAGTTGAAACCAGACATCTTAGCTGCTACTGTAAAGGCAACATGGATACGGGAAGATCATGGGCCCAGATAAGCAAATCTACAGTTTAACTCTCCTACAATGAGTGTCGAGTATCTTTCCTTCAGGGTAAGTGTGGGTCTGAATTTTAACCAGACATTTCAAAGGGGAAAATCAATCTATTTACACTACTAACATACTGTTGCAACTGATATACAGTGAATGGAATACAGTCAAATATGCTGCAAATAATAAATATGACTAATGGGTTGTCAAATTAAAATCGAAAGGAATGTGTTTCTGAGCAGAATCACAGTTATGACCTAGGGCTCTCAGGGTGCAGGATAACACAGTTGGCCAGATGACTTGAAATTATAAATTTATAAATATAAATGAATATATTAGCTTATACTGTATGAAGTCAGGAATACACATGTGTAATGCTGGATAAAATGGGGTTGATCCTTGATAATTTATCTTGCTGACTGTAAAATGCTGCATCCCAGAACATAACAACCCACATGTCATGAGGCTGATCTACACACAGAAAAGCTGACAACTCTGTCCATGAAGGAAGTGATATAGGGTATATTGCAAAACTTTTATTTGCAACCCAGTCTCCATGTTTATCTTCCCTGCAACTTCTTCATAATATGGCTGTTAAGTGGTGCGTTGGTGAAAACTGTCCCCACGAACACATGTGTGCCCCACAAAGCATGGCGGATCACTTTGCAGCAGCCCAGGTCCTCAATCTGGAAGCCCAGGTGACGGTACCTCTCGTCTGTTTCAAACAGGAAGTTGTTGGTGTAAGTTCCAAAGAACTGGAGAGGAAGAGAAAAGCGTGGTCTGTCATTTCAGGCTACATCTCATCTTCTTGGAAAGATTTCAGTGTTTCAACAGAACAGACACTATGTAACTCTCATAAACATACACCAGTGTATCCCTTACCACTGGTAAGATGGCAATCCTGACAACCCTACCTAAAGACATAATGGACCTTTACAAAATTTCATCTCTATTGACTGGACAATAGGGAATTTAGGACTAAATGAGTGATTTTTTTTATAGTTGGGTCACAGCTCAAACAAGTAACATCGTTTTGTTGTTGTTCTTGTTTTTTTTTTTTTTAATAATTTACTGGGGACCATTTTATAAGGGCACAGAGCAACAGTTTTGCTGTTTTGAATAGGAAAGTCTTTAAGTACATCAGTTAGTCCAGGCTTAGTCCAGGCTTTATAAATGAAATGTGGAGTAATGGTAATACAGCTGACAGCTTAACAGTGCAATCTCTTCACTTCTTAACATCTTCATACCTCTGGGAAATTAACTTCTTACTAAAGAACTGGCAGCTAGGTACTGTGGCTGGTAGATCTGTTGTTTTCAGCTCCACAAATCCTATACACTGCACAGCTTCTATCTTGGATGTTGTTTCTCTTGCGAAAACCAAAAATTTCCCAGACTATGGATTTTAGTTTGGGCAGAGCTGAAACTGTTGAGTCTGTGCAGGCCATGCTGCCCAGTTGTTGTCATGGTTAGTGTCTGGTGTTGCAGGAAATGGGGTGTGTGCAGCAACTTGCACCTCGTAGTGTTTGCTCTATGCAAGTTTGGTAAAGTTTGGTAAGAATAAATGAAAGAACATTAATAAACTGACATTTGCCTGACTTATTCTATTCTTTTCTTTTAGCTGATCAATTCATTCAAATTGGCACAAATTAAAACTGAATCATTGAGACAATGAATGAATCATTACACACCTAAAGGCATATCATATTGAAAATCATCCAGTCATACTTTTCAATTCATGGAGCTGCAGAACGATGCAACACAGTGCTGATACACTTTAAGAGACGTGAGACTTTCATCAGCTTAAATACCTTCATACTATTATTATTGATAAAGCCAGCAAATTTAAAAGCCATAAAACTATGTATGCAAATATAAATTCTTTTTAACGTTTAGGTGACTGCCATTAACCACAATGTGAGTGCTGATGTATAACAAAACATGATGTTTACAATTTGGCACTGTTCCTAAACATAAAATCCAACAGACGGAACTTTAAATACAGCTAACTTGCCAATGAAATGAGACTTGTGTCCATGTCACATGTGTACTCTCTCCTGATAATGTAACATAGTAAGCAATATACAGAAAGATAAAAATCAACTAAATGTTAATCTACAGTATAACAGGCTGGAATGTTTGGAATGCATTTTAATGCATGAGTCTTCTCCTATTCTCCAAGCTACACAAAACACACAACCTGAGAGGTATTCATGAGCACACCTCGCACAAAGGATGCTTGTTTCCAGCAGGTGCCAATGCTCTTTCTCATACATCTGCCTGCTACTGTAGTTGCTTCCCTGGACTAATGGCAGTGTGTCAGCATGTTTACAGTGGTTTTCACACCACTACTCCATTTGCTGTGGTTCCGCTCAGTGGGATAGTTGATACTTTGTTGCATTTTTCATTTGGTTCAGTTTAGTTTCACACAGGAAAAAAATTCAAACACAACAAAATATATCAACCAAAGATACTGTGGAGCTGTCAGCCTGCTCATTGGTCAAGGTTACACAGACTCACTTTATTGTACAAACACATTTGTTGTAACTGGGGACCTAAGTCCTTCCCCTCCTTAGATTCCTCCTCTGCAGAATTATGCTATCATAATTCTGGTGCGCTAACAGGAATTTACAGAGTAAGGAAATTAAAGTAGAAAACAATAAAACAGCACGACAACCACAAGGTAAAATGGACATATTTTTGTTTAGCGTGTTTGTTTTATAGTTGAACTCAAAAATTAGTTGCCAAAGTCAATGAGAAGTTGTGTCAAATAATCTTGATCTCATTATTGTCCAAGATAATCGTGATTTTACTTTTTACCATAATCATACAGCCCTACCTTCTGGGGTGGGGGTTAACACTCAATTCCACAAATACGCAACAACGATAATGTCTCACCGCTAGGCCTGAGGAGGGGTCAATGAAGTCAGCCCAGAAACCTTCTTGCTGGAGAGCATAGCAGATCTCCTTGGCTCCAGCGATAAACTGCAGCAACAGAGCAAACAGCCAAATTTGTTTGACCTGACTGATTTCCAATTACTGTTTGTTTTATGTTTATGGTCAAATATTGAGGCAACCAGTCCCTTATAATGGCATGAGGTTCAAACCTTTGCAAGTGTATAGGGATTCAAATTTATCCTTGCTCAATTCAATAGACCCAGGGGTTATGATTTTATGAATGGTAATGTAGTACTTCAAATAAGTCTCTCTGTTACACACAGTACTTGCTCTCACACAAACATCTATCTGCCAGTTTAGATTTTCAAATGTTTACTTAGCTGAAATGCAGGACACAATTTGTGGCATGGCCTAAAAACAAACAAACAAGGCACCAGCAAGGCTGCACAGCTAATCGGATTAGAACTGAAATTTGATCACATGCAGTATCAAGTGCATAAAGCTCCAATTTAAAGCTGCTATCAGTTGAATATGTCACCTGATAAATTTAATGACCCCCTGAGTCAGGTAGTGGTAGCATCAAGGGCTGAACGATATGGGGGAAATTGCGATTACTTGTACAGGTACTGTGAATGCAATATGATTAATGATTTTAGTCAGAATGATAATCTGTTCATTATCATTTCATTTTCACAGAAAAATCTATTATAATGATGATGGTGTGGTTTTTGCTGGGGTCTGAACCAAACAAAAATGTTTTCTTACATCTGGAAAAAAAGAAAAAAAAACTGTAGGCCAGGGCATCTCTGTAGCAGCATAAAATTTTATTTACAACAATATTTTGTTACACATGTTCCCTTTATCATAAAATTGCAACTCCTGCAATTCGGAGATTGCACTTAGCCTATAATGTTTCAATTAACTGTTCAGCTCTAGTAACATCTTCCATCACTGTCATAAATCATTACCTCAGCTTCGTGTTTACATTTAGTGTTTTGCAGTGGTAGTACTTGCTTGCGGCAACTACCTACTGACCTTACTTAATTTACTATAAAGTGACTAGAGAGCATACATTAGACAGACCAGGAGACAGATAGAAAGCACTGACGAGAAAAAAGAAGCAACATCCAAGTACCAATTTAATAACTTATAACATGATCTTGCCCGGAACTCACCTTGTCAAGCAACTGCTCTCTCTCTGTGTCTACCTCCTCACACCATGACGTCATGTCATTTTGGGTCTTTTGGGTTACCGTGACAACCATCACACCAGTGGATGGGGCCTCAGGAAACATTGACAGGAAATCTGTGGATTTGAAAACATGATAGGAACATCAGTCTTTAACAGCAGACAGAGAAGCAATCTCATTTGCGCTTGCTTTGTTATGCTTGGTCTCCCTCTAGTGGACATAACTGAAGACTGAATTTTAAAGAAAAATAGCATGGGGGGACATTAACAGAGGCGCTTCCTCCCCACTCTTTTGCACCTAACTAGTCTGCCACAAGGCCCAGCTGTACATCAACCCTTAATGCTCAAACAGTGCCCAACAAAAGCGTGGGGCTAATATAGCGTGTATAAAGGGAACAGTGATGCTTAATTTTTGCAAGAACTCGCATGTGTGACCAGAAATAATTTTACAGTGTTCCATTACTGATCAATCCCTTTTGTGTAGCTTCTTTAAAATATGCAACCTGCAATGAGATAACAATTAATAAATGGTGTTTGGATGCATTTTATTAGCTTTATGTTCAAGACAAACATTAGTTTGTATATCTGTAGGTGAAAAAATTAATGTTGTTTAATTATCAAACCTATAATTACCTTTATTACTATTCTTGCTATCATTTTTCTTACTATTGCAATTATTATTATTATCAGAGGTGGTATTATTATTACTATTAGTATTATTATGATTATTACTGTTGTTGCAACCACTATTAGTATTGTCATTTCTGTCATGCTATTTTTACCACTAGTATTACTATACAGCCCTATGTAGAACTGGCTCTGTTAAAAGGGCTTGTTCCTCGCCACTGTCGCCCTGTGCTGCTCTTGGGGCTGATTTTGGTCCATAGATTTGGCCAGTATCTGCTGGGCTTCTGTAAAGTGCCCTGAAATAACCTTTGTTATGATTTGACACTATAAAAATAAAATTGAAAATGAAATTAAAATGTGAGCAAATTCACAATTTATTACTTTAGTAATAAATAAATAATTTTAAGCAATCAATACATACATAAATTCATATATATATAAACTAATAAGATCAAACAAAAATGGTTTGTCCTTGAAAATTAAAAAATATCAAATAAATAAATAAGCAGATAACAAGTTACAAGAAAATTTGTCATAAACCAAACAAACCTGAAAACTAGCAAAACAAACAAAAAGTTTTTAAAATTGGCTAACAACAAAACTATATTCATAATGATAAAAATGGTTAATTTAATTGCCAGATCAGTGATGCTGGATTGATGTCACATTTGTGTTTAATAAAATATATAAGAAAAAGAAAAGAACATGAATTTTGTGAAGAGGGTGAAATTAAACCTTCAGTGTGGACCATAGCAGGAAAAAAACAGACTGTTGCCTCAGTAATAGAAAGAATCCCAATAAACAATAAGCCAAATGAACATGGATGCTAAGAATTTGCAGAAATGAATGTTGGTGGAGTTGGACACCAAGCCACCATGCTTGTACCTTTCTTGAGCAGCTCAGGGCAGGACTGGACTGCACACTCCACACTAGAGTTATCAAAGAACTGCTGAGCTGTGTTGACCGTCTGTGGCGAGGCTGCGCCGGCGTTCTCCTGAAACAAACACAAGCTCTCAGTTCTCAGAAAAACAAGCTCTCACCTCGTTAGAGTACAGGCAGACAATGTACATTTTCAGCAAGTGGCCACAATGGCAAGCAAATTCCAAAACCCACTGGCCAATACACTTTTTTCACACTAGACATTTTGACTTGAAATAGCAACGTGATTACTGATGTTACTAATGCCATTAATTGCAGCTGTTAGGCTTGTGTTATCATTTGTACAGGAACATCATCCAATTGACCAATCATAGCATCAGTGATTGATGACTCTTTGCCAGTGGTATGAAATGGTATACATTTCAGGTCTCCTAAGAGGATGTAGTTGTTCTTCTATTATTTTCCTATCTAAACTTGGAAATAGAGCCTGCAAGCAGCATCTGCAGGAACAACATGATAGTACATTCACAAATAACTGTAATTACACAAGTAAATGGATGATGGAACTTGGCATAAGCCATTTTTTCACATTTGACTGTGTTTTTAAAGTGTTATATTAAGAGATCTGTTTCGCTGTGGTTTGGAAGTGAAGGGACAGACACAAATAGAGAATTGAGGATTAGCAGCCCAGGGGAGCAAAGAGCAACAAATGAGCAGATTTTGCCTCCATCTGAATTCACATCATGTCCAAGTAGCCATACATCACAACACTCTACCAAAGTTCAGCTGACCTGAGGTAAGAGCAGCTATATTTTGCAGACTGCAGGTCATACCTTTAGGGTTAACTGTCAAAGTTCACATGTGAAATGTGTGAATTAAGCATTACAGTAAATTTACTCATGATTATAAGGTGGTTTTCCAGTTCTCATTGACAGATGTTAGATTTATTTACACTTACATGGAACTCTTCGACAAACTGGGCCATTATAAACTCGTGTCTCTCACTACTGGAGGGGGCAGACAGCACATCAGGCATTATCTTGTGGGCTGAACTCTTTTTTTGTTCTGCTGTTCCTTCCAGGTGGCAATCAAAACCAATGTTACCAGGCAGCTGGAACCGCTGGTCCTGGGGCCCAAACGGTCCCATGCTCTCGTCAGGCCACACTGTCCTCAGTCCTGAAGGAAGAAATCACACACAACACTATTCTTTAGTCCTGTATGAAAGTAACTTAAATATCTTTGCATTATGGGCTGTTGGTTGGGACAAAACAAGACATCCGAGGGTCCACCTTGGGCTGTTTTCACCATTTTCACATTTTATGGACCAAACCACTAATTGATTAATTGAGAAAATAAATCGCCAGATTAATTGATAATGAAAATAACTGGTAGTTGCAGCTCTACATCAGACCAATGTAGTGACCACTGTTTGTTCGCTACGTTTTATGGTGCATTGTGGGTACTTTCTAATAGACTATATATAGTGTACTATAAAGTGGATAGTGAGCAATTTCAAACACAGCCACAGAGAGGGTGAGAAGAGGAAAAACCCTACTGCTGTATAGCCTGAGGTTTTCAAATGTTTTCTTCTCAAAATGTTGCCGGGCAATGTGGTGTATGGCCCTTAAATGACTTAGCCACCACAAATGAATTAAGCACTTTGCAGCTAGTGTTGTGTTCTCTGTAATGTGACGGAGAGCAACAAGCCACCACGTCAAATTCCTTGTAAGTGCAAACTTACTTGGCTAGTAACTGATTCAAATTGTTATTTCAGACCCTAAAATACCAAAATCTAACAGAAAGCACACCTTTCCCTTCAAAGAGAAATGCATTTGAGGTTTATAGAGACTGTACCTATGTCAGCGGGTGTGATGGCTACGTGGGGTTCATCAGAGCCTGAGGATCCAGCAGCAGAGAAAGTTCTGGCTGCTGTGACGCGCTGCACCAGAACATGAAGGCCTGGCAGGTAGCTCACCAGCCTGGCTCTGCTGCAGAGCATCTGAGGAGCACACAGAGGATGCATGCACGGTCACGAAAACACACACTATTCCTCGAGCTCTCACACTCCTCTTTCTCACTCTCTTCAACACATAACATTACCTCTTCTGTCTCAATTCAGCTCAGTAATTCAAATGGGCTTTATTAGCATGACATACAAACATACAGTTAGGTCCATTAGTATTTGGAAAGTGACACGATATTTACAATTTTGCCCTCAAGACATGATTGAAGTCAATCAATCAATCAAACTTTATTTATATAGCGTCAGGTAGAACCAGACTCAGGGCGGGCGGTCATCTACCTCTACCGGTTGGGTGGGGAGGGGAGAGAGAGAGAGACAAAGAGACAGAGACAGGGAGATAAGGACAAACTGGGCCAGCAGACAACAACAGAAACAGCAGGGTATCCTGAACAGGTAATCTAGATGGTAGTGCAGACTTTCATTAATTTCATTTAATTTAAGGGCACAATGTATAGAACTGGCTGTAATTCCTTAACGGTTAATGCCATATTTTTGATCAACCCCTTACATTAAAGCTGAAAGTCTGCGTTTCAATCATGTCTTGATTACTGTCACTGTGCAAATATTTATGCCTAACTGTAATAATTAACAAATGACGTACCGGACAAATAAAAGATGGTCACAACAAATAAAAGGTGAGAAAAAAGTAGTTCTCAAAGCCACAAGTAGTTTACCAAATAGAGCTGCAACTAACGATTATTTTCATTGGTGATTATTCTGTCAATTATTTACCCAATTAATAAACTAATCATTATATTCATAAAATGATTAAAACAAAACAAAACAAACAAACAAACAAACAAACAAACAACATTGACAAGTTCCCCGAACCAAACATTTTAAAATTGCTTCCTTCCTCGAAGTTCTGACCAGCAACCAAAACACCTCAATGTATGCATTTCATACCATACACATAAAGACAAGCAACCCTTATCTGGGAAGCTGGAACAAGTAACTGTTACTGCTACTATTAAAATGACTCATCGATTACCAAAATAATTACCAAATTAACATTTTATCTAATGACTCAAATGTGATTAGGTTTTCATAGTCTCTCTCTCTCTCTCTCTCTCTCTCTCTCTCTCCATCCAAATCGATTAAACTTTACTTTATGACCTCACTACCGCTAAAAGGACATCAGTTCATCAGTTACATTTAACTCCCTGTCGTCTCCATCAGGTGCAGTCTCCTCATAAACCTGTACACGATGTTCTTATTTGTTTTGGGGTTTTTTTCTGTTAAAGTTTGTGACCCCCTTCAATGCTATTTGTCATATGTTTTCCTGTTGTCCAATATATACTTACATGTGTTTGTCTGTTTGCGTATGTATATAATCCCAATAACCTACAGCTTCACTCTACCACTATGAGTTTTGACGAATTACATTTTGAAGAGAGATAATGTGTATCAATGTACTGACATCAGTGAGAATATCACCTGTATGTACTATACTCCTGAGCAATTAAAATCTCTCTCTCTCTCTCTCTCTCTCACTCACTCACTCACTCACTCACTCACTCACTCACACACACACACACAGAGCGAGAGAAAGAGAGAGAGTATCACTAGCGAGCTAACAACTTCATGCTTTAGGGACTTACACTTGCCATCCTGCTGGGCCTCTCTCTTCTTGTGTCGTCCACTTGTATTTCTGTAAAAAATGCAGTAACCCTTGTTAACAGTTATAACTAGCTGGCAAATATCTCGGACAGAACACAAGTGAAGGCTGTTAGCTATTAGCAGGCTCGCAACAGTTAAACACTTACCTGTTTGTTAGCTAAGTCTAAAGTTTACTGATGTCCATTTGCCATGAGAGTCCTCCAGAGTTTAAAATGACTGGACTGAGATGCTAATGTAGGCGTTTCAGTGACAAATGTCAGCAAAGACGACAACAGTTCAAACCTACGGTTAAATGACCTAACGAACAAGTAGCAACTACAGTCACCTTGCAATGTGCACATGCGCTACTGCTGCTTCTTCTTTGGTGTTTATTAGCAGTTGGCAAACCAGCTTAGAGAAGCATTAGCGCCATCCACTGGACAGTATATTAGAGCAGTGGCCTTGAGCACGGGAAAACTAGATTCACTTCACTAGACCAGTTTCTTTTAAATAGCTCATCTCAGAGTATATCTTGCCTGCTGCTCTCCCAAGGAGTCCCAGCAGTGAGGTGCCATGGTGTTTTGCCTTCCATTCCTCTAGTATGTTCGACTGTACCTCGTAAGTGTCTGCATTTTTTTTTTTTTTTTTTTTTGGGGTGCTAGACTATTTTTTTCCCTATTTTTAGACAAGTTACAGTGTTTTCTTCCTTTTGATTCCAGCCCACCATCCTCCCAACATATTTTTTCCATACTGTACTTTGTCACCCCAGTACTCCTGCCAGACTTACTGAGCCCATGCCCTGATGACCAGGGGTTTTCAACAGATTTAGACCCGTGTCATTCCTACTATTCGGTGCCATTTGAGTCCCCATGACATAATATGGTATATTTTGTGGAAAAAGAGACTAATACTGCTTTTAAAAAGCTCATCTTAAATTGTTATCTCTCCTCTACCATAGAACACAATGTTATGTATGTTAAATATGATGTATCGCTGAGTCGACTGTCCCCCCGTTACTCTGATGCAAACAACCCTGCAACACGCTCTCTGACTATTCCTATAGTCATGTGATTTGGAAAGTAACATTTAGTTTTTGTGGGAAATTCTCAGACAAAAGGCAAAGTAAGTATCACTCTTTTATATTCCTTTTTTCCCATGTTTTACAGTGCTTGAAGGATGTGGTAAAGGATACAAGGATACAAGGAAGTTTATTTGTCATTATACAACAGGTTGAATAATGAAATTAAAGTGTGGTTCCCTCTTGATTGATTAATTGATTGTATAGAAAATAAAATTATTAAACATGGAGGAGTGCAGATGGTGCATTTAGTAGTCTCACAGCCTGAGGGAAGAAGCTGCTCTGTAGTCTGGTTGTACGGCAGCGAATACTAATATTATTATTATTATTATTAATATTATTATTATTATTATTATATAAAGCATAACATGTCCATCCTGTTACACTTATATATCATGGAAGCTGATTATTTTTGGTAATTTTGAAAATATTGTTGATAAATATTATAAAAATCTTGCAGCAGGGATGTCAAACTGCCATGGAGGGCCAAGAGGCTGCAGGTTTTCATTCCAACCGAAAACTCCACCAGGTGATTTCACTGATTAGTTCCTTCTCTCTGCTTGGAGGTAGGGTGATCAGTGAAATCACCTGGTGGAGTTTTCGGTTGGAATGAAAACCTGCAGCCTCTCGGCCCTCCATGGCACCAGTTTGACACCCCTGCTCTAATGCATTGTCAGGGACTACCAGCAATATCTGCGTAGACCACTAGGGGGCGACTGACCACCAGTTAAAACCCCTCATGAGTATACCTTAGCCTCAGCTTTGGTTAGTGGAACCTGTGGGGCTTACATGTAGCATTCTGAGAGTTTGTTGGGACAAAATATCCACCTGCCCATTTCCCTCCACACTAATATGGCCAGGAACCCAAAGGAAGCAATACATAGGAAAATACACAGATGTAAAATATAGTTAGATGTAGTAATTTGAGTGTGTGCACTCAGGTTTGTATATGCATTTAAGAAACCAACACTTGTTAAGTTATGTTGAACCTTCTTTAAGAGGATTAAAAGGGAGTTATTTTTAAGAGGGAAATCTTTGGGGAAGTCCAGCTCAATGGCAGGAGGCTAACAGTTAGCATTTGGAGCATCCAGCCAGTATCCAGCACTCAGTACCAATAATGGCAGCACTGCTGTCCTATAGCTAGGGGGTAAGTGATATGTATCTTTTTTTTCCAAAATGGGTGAACTATCCCTTTAACTTTAAGCAGTAAATCACCGCAAATTGTTTTTTAATGTCTCCCATCTTCCAGTGAAAGATATGCCATAACAAATCAACATCAGTAGTTTTCAGTGCCAACCATTTACATACGCTTACTGGTATTGATTAATCATTAATACTTTGATTTAAAAACACAATCCAATATGTAACCACTAGATGGATATATTTCACTAGTACTGGATAGTCACATTCCTGGAATTTGCTGTCACAAATTTGTAAAATATTTGTGAGTCTGAAAGTGACTGAAACTCTGTGTTAAATTAAAATATAATTATTCATAATAGATAGATAGATAGGTATACTTTATAGATCCCAAACTGGGAAATTCACACGTTACAGCAGCATCATCAATAAAAACATAAAATAAAATTTAAATTAAACGTATATACAATAGAGACTAAATATGCAAAATATATACACTAAAGACAATAAGGGCTAAGTATATACAATAAAGTAGCTTAAGAATATGAGATGTTTAAGTGAAATGTAAGAAATGTAAGATATACCGATGAAATAATAAATATGAAAAATGAAATATACAGATAGTAGATGGTATGGCACAGGGTAAGCTTGAAACCATGGAACCAGTAAAACCAAGTGGCAGAACCCGACGCCCGGTACTGGGATTCGGCAACTGTGCGATTTGATTTGGCCCCATGGAATCACCTCTTCTAATAAATAAACAGTTAAGGTGCTGAGTGATGGATAATAAAATAAAATTAAATTAAATAAAACAAGTAAGGTGCTGAGTAGTGGATAATAAATAAACAAACAATTTAAGGTGCTGGGTAGTGGAGTGTTAAAAACAGAGCTATACTGCAGAGAGTTGTGAGTCTCTGTCAGACCGGTGTGAGTTATTGTACAGTGTGATGGCTTGTGGTAGGAATGATTTCCTGTATCTGTCCACGGGAGCTGCTGTAACAGGATGCCACCTTGCGGGGCACCACTCATGGTAATAGAGGGTTAAACAACCATCAAATACCTCAGTTTGATAGAATATCTAATAATCCAATAATGCCTTTAAGTGTAAGCATCATCTCTAATAAATCAGACTGAGGCTTCAGATGTTGTTCCTGGAATCTGCTGGAGCCACTCTCCCAGTTTAGGGGTCAGCGCCCCAAGTGCTCGACCACGCTAGCCTTCACCTTCCACATCCATTCTAGCTGCTCTTTCAGCCCTTGGCACTTATCAACCTTTTCATGTTCCTTCTTTCTGATGTTGGCATGGGCTGGTATTGCCACATCTATCACCACCACCCTCTTCTGCTCTTTGTCCACCACCACTATGCCCGGTTGGTTAGCCAGGAGCTGTTTGTCAGTCTGGAAGCTGAAATCCAACAGGATCTTGGCCCTGTTGTTCTTTACCACCTTCTGTGGTGTGGCCCATTGGGATTTGCGTACTTCTATTCCATACTGGGTACAGATGTTCCTGTATACTATCCCAGCCACTTGGTTGTACCTCTCCGTGTACGCTGATCCAGCTAGCATCTTACACCCTGCTACTATGTGCTGGACTGTCTCAGGGGCATCTTTGCACAGCCTGCACCTTGGGTCTGCTCTACTCTGGTGAACCCTGGCCTCTATGGGCCTTGTGCATAGGGCCTGTTCTTGTGCTGCCATGATTGGTGCCTCTGTGCTGTCAGTCAGTCCAGCGTTTTCCAGCCACTGGTAGGTCTTCTTGATATCAGCCACTTCTTCAACTTGATGGTGGTACATGCCATGTAGGGGCTTGTCCCTCCAAGTTGTCTGCTCCTCTTCCTCTGCACTCTCATTAGGGTTCTGCTGCCCGAGGCATTCACTTAGCAGCTCATCCTTTGGGGCCATTTTCTTGATGTACTCCTGGATTTTCAATGTTTCATCCTGGACCATGGCCCTGGCACTCACTAGTCCTCAGCCTCCCTCTTTCCACTTAGTGTACAGCCTCAGGGTGCTGGACTTGAGGTGGAACGCTCCGTGCATGGTGAGGACCTTTCTAGTCTTAATATCTGTGGCTTCTATCTCCTCCTTTGGCCAGTTTATGATCCCAGCGGGGTATCTGATGACTGCCAGTGCATACATGTTGATGGCTCAGACTTTGTTCTTACCATTCAGCTGGCTCCTATCTTGCCCTCTGGTAAGTTGACCCCTTCAGTTCTGATCATCTTGCCTCTCTTTGAGACCATCCGGGAGCACTTATCCAATCCAAATGACATCCCTATGTCGTTGCTGTAGATTCTGGTGGTGTGGATCAGTGAGTTGATTTCTCGTATCTGTAGCCACTCTTTGTCTTTGTTTTGTCAGGCCTATGCGAAACAGCAGTGGTGACAGCGCATCTCCTTGGTATATGCCACACCTGATGTTGACTTGGGCAATCTGCTTGAGTTGGCCTCTAGGGTTGTCTTCCACATTCCCATTGAGTTCTGAATGAAGGCCCTTAGGTTCCTGTTCATCTTATACAGTTTCAGACATTCCAGTATCCATGTGTGTGGCATTGAGTCATAGGCGTTCTTGTAGTCAATCCAGGCAGTGTACAGGTTGGTCTGTCTGTTCGTCTGTATATATACTGTATGTATATACATTAGGGCCCGACCAGTATGGATTTTTTGAGGCCAATGCTGATTCCGATATTAGGGAATAAAAAATTCTGATCTAATAAAAAATTCGATACATCGGCCGATTACATTTTTACATTTTTCAATAAGACGAAATACCTGTTTTTGAAGGCTTAAATATAGTTTCAAACACTTGTTACAAAGATATAAATTCAAAGGAGAACATTTTACTATTTTCAAATACTTTTATTATCAGAAATTGTGTGGAACAAGCAGTATATGAACAATTTGAACATAAAATAAATCAGAAATATGATGTGCAAAAAGGCAGTATCATCATGTCATCATGTTTACATCATGTTGATAAACAGCGTCATAAAAGTCTCTGGCAAAACATGATTTGAAATGCGCCTCTGATGTCCTTTAAACTTGTGTTCATATTTTCTTCCTCATGGAGGCATGAGGAAAGAAAATGTGACGAGAAACGCTTTTCCCTTTGATGAGAAACGCTTTTCCCTCCTCAACGCCATAAGTTAAAAAACATAGCCGGTGCACTGCTGTAAATAAATGCAGCCCACAAGGGTTTTTGCACGGTGACGACGTGTTATCCTAATTTGCTCCGGTCTTATCTAGTCTGGTAGCATGCAGCTACCTGAGTGAGTGTAACATTACTTTGAGGTACTGTAACGTTACCGTTACGTTTATTGTGCCGTCACTGACTCGGTTAAAGGGCTTAGCAAGGTAATATTTAAGCTAGGTTATCCTAACTTTAGCTTGCTAACATATCAGTCAAGCGTGACAGACACAACAAGGCGTGTCATGGGAAATGGGGAACTTATTGAGTTACTGTTTATTTCATAAACTAGTTATAAACTTATAGTTAGGGTTAGGGTTATTACTAGTTATTAACTTACATATATGTTTGTGTGTATGTGTGTGTTTATATGTATATGTATGTATGTATGTGTGTATGTGTGTGTGTTACATATGTAATATATCCAAGTACAGTGTCAGTTACTGCAGCAGCATATGCCATGTGAAAACCTCTGTATTGACACTTTATGCTTTACCTCACATGATTAAGTCTTCTGTCTTAAATGTATGCTGCTCCTAATCAAGTGTACATGAAATGTCCTGGGACAGTAGAAAACGTGTGACTGGGCTTCCAGCCAAAAGGATACAATCATGTGATCAGGAATTTCCTTGTGTGTGTGTATAATATAAAGGACTCTGCCCTGTGTCATCTCAGGGTGCTATGAGCTATATTTAGATTCGTCTAATTAAATGTATCAGAGCAGTGTTCTGCTCCACCTGTTGACTGACTCATGGAGCATCAGAACCTGACAGGATATGAGATCACTGGTCTGCATTAGCTCAGCTCTGCTTCCCTGCAGTCCCAGCAGAGACAGAATGGCATTGTGTATGCAGACAGTGCAGGCCAGCAGAATGAGACAAAGGGCTCTCAGAGATGGGAGGACTTTAACTTTTTGACATGTTAGACACATCCTCTGTAGAACCTGGCTTAAGCCTGAATATTTGAGCCTGCCCCACCCCAAACCCAAAGGATTTCTATCCAAAATCTCAAAATTAAAATCTCAAAATTGATATATATTTTTTGGTCAACATTTCTACATTCAGGCTATAAAAATTCTGCTATGCATCATCAAACCCCTACTTTGTTTATTTAAATATATGGGTGGATTAACACAGTTATTTTTTAATAATGTTAGCCGGGGGGAAGTCCACCTCAGTAGCAGAAGGTTAACAGTTAGCATTTGGAGCATCTAGCCAGTATCCAGCATTAAGTAATGTTAATAGGAGCACTGCTGTCCTATAGCTGTGCTGCCCTATATTTTTTTTTCAAAATGGGTGAACTACCTCTTTAATACCTCCTTGCCAATTCTGAGTTTGAATGGAAGACAGACAATGACAAGATAAACTGTATGCACTGCATAGATACAATAATGCTGATGACATGTCTATGCATGACAATGTTAAACCTGCTGTCAAAAAAGTCAGATGCATGTGCACACATATGCATATATAGACCCATAGATACACCACCACACACAACTCTCTCTCTCTCACACACACACACCCACACACACACACACACACACACACATACACACACACACACATATGCACCAAGATGTTTTGATCATGGACTTGTATTTATTGAGCTCAGTTTATGGGAAGCATTTGAAAAGGAGTGCTGTGACTTCAGGAGAAAACAATTTGTGCTGCTGCCCCTTTACATCAATGGCGACAGGGTGGAGAGGGTCTCTGACTTCAGGTTCCTGGGGCTGCATGTGGATCAGAGTTTGACATATAATCACCACAGAAATCATTAAGAAGGGACAGCAGTGTCTCCATTTCCTGAGGGTCCTGAGGAGGTACAACTTGGCTCCACTGAGCTACTGCATCTCTGCATGGGTCTTCAGCTGCTCTGCTGCAAATAAAAAAGCTCTCCTGAGGCTCATCTTTGCAGCCAAAAAAAAAAATCAGGCTGCACTCTGCCTTCCCTGGAGGACATTTACACATCTGGCTGCCTCAGGAGAGCTCACAGCATCCTCAAGGACACGTCACACCCTGGACATCACCTGTTTGAACTGTTGCCCTCTGGTCGCCGCTACAGGGTCATTAAATCACACACAAACAGACTGAAAAACAGTTTTTACCCAGGAGCCATTATTGCACGCACAAAGCACTTGAGCACTCACTATGCAATATCGCTCATGTGCAAACCTCTCATTACTATGCAATATTTCTTTGTGTTTTTGTCTGTATGTGTCTGAATTCCTGTTTGTTTGTTTTTTAACTCAATTTTTATACTGTTTATTAGCTGTTTTTTTTTTTTTGTTTGTTTGTTTGCCATCCAATTTTGTTGTACTTCGATCATAAAGTTTCATATAATCGCCTCTTGCCGTCACTCTGCCGCTTGAGTACGCTGTCCCAGGTTGTGGAAAGCATGTAGGCCCCCTGGGACAGCGTACTCAAGCGGCAGAGTGACGGCAAGAGGCGTGGCCGACCTGTCAAATTTGACAGGTCGGCCACGCCTCTACGCGTAACATCAGCTGATAAAGACACGTCACACACCACCTAGTGACACCTCTGATGAAGGCGGAAGCTTACCGCCGAAACATGTAAGGTAAGAAGAAACCTGTTTCGTGTCTGATACAGATGAAACTTTATGATCTATAGACAAGTTTACACACCAAACCCCGGGGGGCACCATTACCCTACAAAAATGCACTTTATTTCCGCCGGAAGTGGTTTGCGCAGTGTATGCCGGTGTAAACAAACTTCCATGCCAACGCAGCTTCGTCTGGACATGTAGCTCGCTGCTCGTGAGGTTTCAATTTTAATAATTATGTCCTTACAATGGGAACACGATTCAACCACCTTGACTGTTTGTGTGAAAATAAAAGTTTATGTAAATGTAAAATGTAATCTCACTTCATTATTGCACTGAACTACGATCTTGAATGCTAGGCCTTATGTTCCTTTGTGTAACAGTTTCTTTTAACACAGTTCATCATTCATAGTAAGCTCATGCTATACATTAATAACACTGGATGAATTAATTGCTTTGAGGAAACTAAACAAATGGCTTCAACAAGAAAGAGAACGTGTTTAATCACTATAAAAATATTCATATATAATATTAAAAACTACAATGCACACAGTATTTGTTGTGTTTATCTGTATTTAATGAACAACATGGCTGGGTGCTGATAGACAGGGACACAAGACAAGATTCTAAACCTCACGAGGCTCTGATCAGTGGACTCTTCAGGTTAACTAGGCCAGCACACTACCACACACGTCGTTCCCGAACCACTTTTTTTTTTTTTAAGTATCCATCTTTAATTTCCTTTCGTCGGCAGGACAGAGCTAGCTAGCTAAAAACCTATGTATGTCTGTGGCTAAAAACAAACCAGCACGCCTAAATGGAAATGGATTGCATCGATGGGAGGAGTTTAGGATGTAGAGCGGAAACGGCTCATAAAATTGTTTATAAAGTGTAAACACTATGAATCTTCATGGCCTATTTTGTTGTACTTGTTGCATTGACAATAAGGTCTACCAACCTATCTATCTATCTATCTGTCTATCTATCTATCTATAGACTGGTTGGTAGAGGATTCTCAGATTATTAAACCACACAGTTTTGTGCATTTGATTTTATTGGCCTTTGCTGAATGGCATCATTAAAGTGTGGACTGCACTGGAGGGACGCTTTCAAGCTTGATGCAGCTCAGTGGAGCAATAAAATATGATGTGTTTGTAAATTGTCAACCATTACAGTAACTGGGGTGTTTCACAAGAGGTGTGAAATCTGCTCCCAGCAGATGCCTGACAATCTGCACTTCTGCAAGGATGACTTACAAAGCCAACATCCACAGGCCACTGCAGACTAGAGTACTGTATATCCACCATTTACATCATGTATACATTCTTTGTGCAAAATTAAATCCACAGCTGTATACTGTAGTCATACATTAATTAGCAATTGAGGTGGACCTTCCCCCAGCTAACATTCTTGAAATAACCACCTTAATCCACCCAGATTGTCAAATAAACAAATTTAAAATTTGATGATGTGGGAGAAGTCATACCACCTGAAAAAAAATATTGATCATAAATCAATAAATAGATAACAAACAACGATAGAATTATTTTCTTGTGTGATCTACGCGATCTAAGCTTGTGTGATCTTTGTGTTGGTCCTCTCTGAGCTGCCAACCTCAGTGGCTGGCGGGTGCCTGTACATGAAACGTGTGATAGAGCAAAGGAAAAGAAGAAGCAAGCCGAGTAGCTAACCTCAATATTACTGATAGCCATGGTTTTCATGGTATGAAGATTAAGAATTTCACTGGGGATGGCGAAAGTGTATTCTGTGGGAGTCTAAATACTAAATATTTAGAAAGCTAAACATTTAGAAAGGAAGGACATTTTCTGCACTACACAAAATGCAGAAAATCAGCAACCTGTACCTGCTGTAACTGCTATGACAAGCTCACTTGGTTCCTGACTGCAAAGGCAGAAAAGAACTGCAGGCAATCACTTGGTCAGCATGCCAGTTAATACAGTGGTATCATGAAATGAATGTGGGGAAAATCTCATTCCAACAAGCCTTGGGGTCATTGGAGTCATAGAGGCTGCTCCCACCTGGTATTAAGAACCATCCTGAGAAATCCAAATTCAAGCTGACAACGCTAAATACCGGTGTAAACAGAAGCAGTACATCCTTAATGCATTCTGAGTGATCAATCTCAGGATGCATTGGGACGTAGACTGAGGCGCTTTTGTCCATGTCTCATTAGAGGTGTAAACAGACATGTGTCCCAGGATGGATTGAGGGGCCACCTACTCATCCTCTGTCTTGGCCAACCCAACACCCTGACACTGGCCAATCACTTCTCCAACAGAAAAAATATCTTGCCTGACCCTGCCCAGCGCAGCTGAACTGTCAGCTGATGGATCAAATTCAAACTGAAGTGCAGGTCGGCTATAAAGAAGCTGGTTAATGAATAAAAATCCCCTTAATAAGACATGAGCTCCCCTAAAAACTTGACACAAGAAATTTGGTCGGTCTCTAAAATATGTATTGACAATATGCAGGGTTTTTTCTTTCATAAAAAATTTGGAGGCGGCAGCGGTTCTTTTTTTTTTTAAAGATTATTTTTTAATGGCATTTCTGCTTTATTTGACAATCACAGTAGAGATAGACAGGAAAGGCAGGGGAGAGAGGGAATGATGTGCAGCAAAGGCCCTGAGGTTGGATTCGAACCCCGGTCGCTGCGATTGGGACTAGGCCCTGGTACATGGTGCACGCTGTTAACCGGTGAGCCACCGGGGCGCCCTGCAGCAGCAGTTCTTAAATTTCATGCTCTGGTGCGATTGAACACATGCTTTCTAACCCTAGATGCAATAGAGGTACTATAGGAAGACTACAGAAATATTACAGCAGCTGTGAGGATGTGCATGTTGCAGTTACTACAGGAATACCACAGAAATATTACAGGTAGGTTTATCCACCTAAACAGAGAACCTCTCAAACCCGATGGAATTATTAAATAATGTGAGCCTGAACGTGACTGGGTTGAGCCTGTGACAGATGTGATATACATCTTAAGTAATTGACATGTTGGAGTGCGCAAGGATATTCCTTTTGTTAAACATCTGCTGCCTGTTAAATGTTTTGTTTTTAAAATTACCACAATGGTGGGTCAGTGGTATTGTTTTACCATTTGGAGGCTGTGAGGGTTCAGGATGAGAACGTCACAGGCATTTTGATAGATAACCCAGGCAGCCACAGCTGCCTGTGGCTGATAGCATCTTGGTATTACCACCTAGGACTAAACCCTGATATCATGCCTGTTTTCACAGATGCATCAGGGGATCTTGTTGGATTATCGAATCAATAGTCTGTGTCTGGATTTTGTTCCTGATTTAATTAACATTACAGATAATGACATGCAAATACAAGTTGCTGGACTGGTCTCCTAACTGATGCTTCAGAGAACAATGGTGAGATGTCAGTGCCAAGAAAGTAAAGGAATAACTAGAATTAGCTAAAGTTTCTGAAGAAACTTTAAATGTGCTCGCCTACATTGTCAACCATGTGGCCATGTGCTCAATTCCAGTCTAAGTCACTTCAATAGAAGGTGGTAGGGTGGGTGGTTGCTGTTAACAAAACATGACATGTGTCATTCTATAATTTTGGGACATTTTGAGTTTCAGAATTTTTGAAAAAAAAAAAAAAAAAAAAGGTTAATGTTTTCCAACATAAATATTTTTCCCTGACAAAGAAGTGTTTAAATGTTATGTTTTTAGTAATTGACAAGCTCCAGCATTATTGATTTCAGATATTTATTGAATAAAAGGAGATATTAACTGATTATTTCGTCAACTATGTTACGGACAAAAACTGTCAAATTGTAATTTTGGATAAATGCCAGACGTTAAAACAATCACTATTCCTGGTAGAATATGTGTCCATTTACCAATATTTTAAATTTTAATTGTCAATTAAAAAAGAAATCAAACTTTTTTTTTTGCTTTTAAATCCCCAATTTCACAGAATGCAATCAATGGTCTACATATTTTCTTCAAAAACTTTTGAAATCCAAGGTAATTTTGTTGAAAAAAGTATACAGCATGACATACTTCTCAGCCACAAAGTTTCTACTTATTTACTTTGGTTTTAGGAAACAATTACATTTTTTTTTTTTTTTTATCACGTATTATATAATGGTAACTTAGTTGACAGTGTGGTATCATAGTTGACTAAAGTAACAGAGTTGACTGGACATTAAAAAAAATGATGAAACATAATCATAATGTAAATTATTAATATTATACTGCTTTTATGTTAGCAATACTGAATATTCCAAGTCTTTTACTAGATTTACTTAAGCCAATTTGGAATCATTGTGACATCAAAAACACATACCAACCAGACTACTTTGTAGTGGAACACAGTTATGGAATGTTAATTCCATAGTTATGGAATGTTAATTCCATAACAGTTAATTTTATTAACTGCATTCATAGAAAATGTATGTTAATTTCAATATAACAGTCTGAAGTCTTAAAAGGTTAAACAAAAGTGTGTTGATTTCTTATTATATCCTACAAATTATTAGAATTTATTTTAAAATGAACTCCTGAAAACTACAAGAACATGGTGTCAAGTGTCAACTACACTATATTGCCAAAAGTATTCACAGCCACCCAAATCATTGAATTCAGGTGTTCCAATCACTTCCATGACCACAGGTGTATAAAATCAAGCACCTAGGCATGCAGACTACTTCTACAAACATTTGTGAAAGGATGGGTCGCTCTCAGGAGCTCAGTGAATTCCAGTGTGGTACCGTGATAGGATGCCACCTGTGCAATAAGTCCAGTCGTGAAATTTCCTCGCTACTAAATATTCCACAATCAACTGTTAGTGGTACAAAGTGGAAGCGATTGGGAATGACATAAACTCAGCCACAAAGTGGTAGGCCACGTAAAATCACAGAGCAGGGTCAGTGGATGCCGAGGCCCATAGTGCGCAGAGGTCGCCAACTTTCTGCAGAGTCAATAGCTACAGACCTCCAAACTTCATGTGACCTTCAGATTAACTCAAGAACAGTGCATAGAGAGCTTCATGAAATGGGTTTCCATGGCCAAGCAGCTGCATCCAAGCCTTACATCACCAAGCGCAATGCAAAGCGTCAGATGCAGTGGTGTAAAGCACGCTGCCACTGGACTCTAGAGCAGTGGAGACGTGTTCTCTGGAGTGACCAATCATGCTTCTCCGTCATCTGATGGACTGGGTTTGGCGGTTGCCAGGAGAACGGTACTTGTCTGACTGCATTGAGCCAAGTGTAAAGTCTGGTGGAGGGATTACGATGTGGGGTTGTTTTTCTGGAGCTGGGCTCGGCCCCTTTGTTCCAGTGAAAGGAGCTCTTAATGCTTCAACATACCAAGACATTTTGGACAATTTCATGCTCCCAACTTTGTGGGAACAGTTTGGAGATGGCCCTTTCCTGTTCCAACATGACTGTGCACCAGTGCACAAAGCAAGGTCCATAAAGACATGGATGAGTGAGTTTGGTGCGGAAGAACTTGACTGGCCTGCACAGAATCATGACCTCAACCCGATAAAACACCTTAGGGATAAATTAGAGCAGAGACTGCAAACCAGGCCTTCTCGTCCAACATCAGTGTCTGACCTCACAAATGCACTTCTGGAAGAATGGTCAAAAATGGGTGGGCCGATATCATATTAAATCCTATGGTTTAAGAATGGGATGTCACTCACATTCATATGCGTGTGAAGGCAGACGAGCGAATACTTTTGGCAATATAGTGTATGTCACCCTTAGTCAACTCAGTTACCTTTCTAGGATAACATAGTTGATGGGTAACATAGTTGACATTATTGCTGTTTTCAGGCATTAAATCAACATGACTGCCTCCAACCAAATACCACATGGCATTTTTGAGAAGGATTTTCTTAAACTATTACAGAAAAAATTAAGTAAAATATTATTAAACATAATTTAATAATGATATTCGAGTAACACTGTTGACATTTGCTAAATGCTTCCTTGACTCAGACACTCCTTAATAAGAAATATTTAAGAAAAGGCAGAAAGAACATACCATACAGCCTGCTGAGTGTCTTCTTGAGGATGAAATGACATCACAAGATGAAGGTCATAGGATTTGGGTAAACCAGACCTTATTGGGAGGTTTTTTTTTAATGGGAAACTTAGTTGACAATGATTTCGGAGACACATAAAAATGTTATTTTTCATATAATATTTTATATATTGACACAATTTTTTTTTTTTATCTGTCATCATTATCTCTACTTAATGAATGGGAAATTATCCAAAAAAAAAGTAAATAAGTACTTTTCTATTGGTTTTTCGCTAATTAGAAGTTGGTTGTGATTAAAAAAGGACAGAGGGAAAATGTAGACTGTAGTGATATACAGCCATTTTTTTTAAGTTTTACAAAAATTCATGCAAGATACATCCCAGGGACGTAAGATGTCCCAAAATTATAAAATGACCCAGGTGGCAGTGTGCTTCACACTTTACATGAGTAAATACAGGACAGGATACTGAGCAGTTTGATGTATAATATGTGTATGTTTGGCTCAAATAAAGGGATAGAACACAGAAATAAAGGGCATTTCAAAGTAAAAAAAAACTGATGTGGAAATGGCAGAGCCATATTAATGAAAATAGTCACAGGGAAAGTAGAGGTGTGATAAATAAGAGCCTGCTATCACAATATTATGCAGAAGATGCTGAAAAAGTAGATGTGCAACATGTGTATGTTTGTGCAAAAGTGTGTGAAGCCACATAGACATAAAGTACCTATTTAAGCAATACGTAATATGTCTATGTTTGCTTGGAATTGCGGCCACTTTTAATGAAAAATAAGCTTATTTTTAGATAAAAAATCTGTGTCATAAGTGTGTACTGTGTGGCTGGAGCGGAGATGAAGTCACCCACTCTAGCCAGTTCCCATAGACACCCATTATATTCTCTGAAACGTTCCTCAAACTTAAACTGTGGTTTCTCCAAAAGAAAAACACCCTAACCCTAACCCTAACACACATAAACTTCCATTTTTGCTGATCTGTTTAAACTTCAAATGGAGTTTTTTGGTCTGAGGTATGAGGGAGCTATGAGGGTCGCGATTTTTGCAATTTTAATCAGTTACTGTGAAAAATCAGTGACTCAGAACAATTTGATAAATGACACACCACTTCTTCACCACTTCTCCTGTGCGTGTATGTAGCACCAAATCTGTGCAATGGAGACCCTTGAAAAAATTTTCCCATTGTGTGTGGATGGGCCAAACTCGCATTCTAACAGGAATTGCAAAAAATTTTAAGTCTGATCGCTTATACACGGGAGGCCAAGGACTGGTGAGTGTCAAAGCCACCACCCAGGATCCATGCCACGCTGCACTGATGCAGTCATTTGTGCAAGAGGAGCACCGACCAAGTATTGAGTGCATAAATTAACATACTTTTCAGAGGGTCGACATTTCTGTATTAGAAAACATTTTTGGATTGGTTTTATGTAATTTTCCAATATTTTGAGATACTGGATTTTAGATTTTCATGAACTGTAAGCTGTAATCAAAATAATAATAATAAAAAAGTCATAACCTGCTCTTCCACTCACCTGCTGCAGCAGTATCTTTCTATTCACCCCGCCTCCGTTCCAATCACCAGCCAGCCACTCCCCCTCATCAGCCTGATCACTGCCATCTGATCTCCCAGCCGCTCCTCATTAACATTCAACCCAGTATATGTACTCCTCTGGTTCACTCACTCCTGCACTCATCTCCTGACTGACTTCCTGGTTTCGAGTCAGCTTGTCTCCGACCATCTCTCCCCGTCTCTGCCCCAGTAAACCCTACAGCCTTCTGTCCCTGACCACGAGAATTGTCTGTTGGTTTCCTGGTTCTCATCTGCCTATGGCTGTGCGACATTCACAAGCTTCTGCCTCATTGGGAGAGTGACTATCGTCACTCACCATGTCTGCATATCAATGTGCTGGCTAAATTGTCCTCCACCTGTCCCCGACTGACCATCTGCCTGCTCCTTCGTGGTTCATCTGGCCCGCTAAACGCTTACCTGTCACCAGACTCGCTTCTTCAGTGACCACTGTGGATCACTGTAGTCCAATCTAGGAGTTTGCTGTAATGGTGTGAGTTTATTAAAGTATACCGGCACACTGGTGAACTAACACTGCCTGCTCCGAATCGGTGCTGAAGCCCTCCCATATACTACTGCCTGTGAAGTGAGCCCTTCCTCTCTGCTCTACTTACCTGCTCACAAGCCTGGTGTTTCCAGTCCTGGCTCCCTGACTTATCCTCCAGCCAAGAACTGTTTCTATTCACCTGGACTCTGTTGTTGCTTACTTGGTATTATTCCTGTAGTCTATTTCCCCTGTGAAAAGTTAGAGGACATTATGAGCTTTGCTACTGGTGTTGTGTGCTGCAAGTGGGTCCTGCCATTCCCTCCTGTTTAAAAAAAAAGGCACTTTGTATAATCAATATAGAATATATCAAAGTTTCACTTTGAATTCTGGAAAATTTATTAAATTATGGAAAAGAACTTTTCCATGACATTCAAATTTTTTGAGATGCGCCTGTAGATGCATTTATTATTCAATTTTAGATATGAGTAGATATTTCATCAAAAACGAGAACATCAAGCCCATCTCACTTCTCAGTTCAGTGCTTTATTCACACACACACACACACACACACACACACACACAAATAATTAATTTGCTAGACCATGTTGTAGTCAGTTGCGGCGTGTGAACTGGTCTCCTGAGGAAGCTATTGAAAGCTTAAAGTTGGAACCATTTGACATAAGTTTAACATACAGTACGTTGAACATATAATAGTTTGCGTACATTTTGCACATTTACATACGCTTGACAATACATACATTTAACATGGTACATATAACATGACATACACTTAATATACAATTTGTAATCCCAAAAGTGTTCATTTATATATATGACTTGAGCAGTTGTTTTTTTAGGTGGCATTTGAACATGGAGATAGATTGTGATGTTTTGAGGCTGTCACTCAGCTCATTCCATATCTGTGGTCCCTGGCACACCACGCTCATGCTGGTTCCTACTACTTTGCGTTTTTTTACCCACAATGCGGTGTCTCTGTCTGGTATTGTGGGTGTGTTGGGGAACGAGTGTTGGTATGTGTTGTTTTAGTCTGTGGTTCAAGCCTGAGATCACCTGATATATTGCACAAGCGTTATGATAGTAATTGAATTCTTTAAGTCGGCGGATACCATAATGGGCAAACAGGTGACGGGTAGGTGAATTTGCTTTTGTCCAAGAGATGACGCTAATTTTCTGTAGGATTTCAAGTTTCTTGAGGTGGCTAGGATAGGTGTTGCACCAGATGATGTTACAATAGTTTAGATGTGGTTCAAATAGAGTTTTGTACAGGGTGAGGAGGGCTGAGTGCGGAAGCAGGTGTCTCAGTTTGAAGAACAGGCCGACATATTTGGATAATTTTTGAACAAGATGATCTATGTGGCTTTTAAAATTTAAACAGTCGTCTATGAGGACCCCAAGGAACTTAGTGGAGCGGACTCTTTCTATCTCTTCACCATTTATTTTGACTTGTATTACAGAGTTTTCCATCTTTGTTTGTTTTTTGTTTGAGTGAAATAACATATAATTAGTTTTCCCAATATTGAGAGAGAGTTTGTTTACTTTAAGCCAATTGTCCACACTCAGGAGCTCCTTGTTGAGGAGGTCTTGAAGGTCATAAATATTGTTATGTGATGTGAACAGGTTAGTGTCGTCAGCAAAAATGATTTTATGAAGGACTTTATAGAGGAGAGGCCCAAGTATAGAGCTCTGGGGGACCCCATATTTGATGTGTTTAAGTTGTGATTTGCTGTTGTTGATATTTACATATTGTTGTCTCTGAGAAAGATAGCTTGTGAACCATTTAAGAGGTAAATCTCTGACCCCATAGTGGGTCAATTTGTCCAGCAGTATATTTATGTTAATGGTGTCGAAGGCCTTAGACAGGTCCAAAAATACACCGATGCCATAGTCACCTTGCTCAAATGTGTCATTTGGTTTTTCAATGAGATCAAGAACAGCCATGCAGGTGGTATTTTTCTTCCTGAATCCGTATTGAGATGGTGTAAGTATGTTAAATTTGTTAAGATAGTCGCTCAATCTATTGTAAATGACTCTCTCCAGTATTTTGGAGAGTGTGGGTAAGATGGATATAGGGTGGTAATTTACCTTATCATTTATGTCACCGGATTTAAACATGGGAATGATTTTTGCTATTTTAGTTTTTTCAGGGACAATGTCTGTGGATAGGGAGAGATTGAGACAGTGGACAAGTGGCTCTACAATTTGATTGGTGATGGATTTTAGAATTCTGGTCTTTATCTCGTCCTTGCCTGCTGAGTTGGAGTTTTTCATGGCATTAATGATGTTAAGGACTTCATTTTTGTCTATTGGTTTCAGGAAGAAGGAGCTTGGATAGTTTCCTGTCAGGTATTGCTGATATGAAATTCCCTGTGGCTGGTTGATCTTTCTTGAAAGATTTTCCCCTATGGACACAAAATAATTGTTGAATTCATTTGCGAGGTCAGTATTTTTATCGTTAATGAAGTCGGGAAGCACAGTACGTTTGTGGCCTCTGTTTAGGACATTGTTTAGGACCTTTTTGAGTCACCCTGGGTATAGTAGTTTGCAGGAGTTTACCGTAATAATTATTTTTGCTTTACCTCAATATTTGTGTGAGTTTATTTTTGTAAGTGATATACTTATTTTTTATTTTTATTTATTTATTTTTTTTAAGATATCTTTTGTATAGTTTATTTTTGTGTTTAATGGAATAGGAGATCCCTTTAGTTACCCAAGGTTTATTATCCGCCTTCCTGTGTGCGACAGTCTTTTCGGGGATGGTATTGTGCATGGAGTCCCTTATTGCATGGATCAGGCATACGCAGTGTTTGCAGCGTTGCAGCGATAAACAATGTCCCAATTTTTGGCCTGGAGACTGATGTTTAATTGCTGTAGTGTTCTCTCGTTTAGTACTTTAGTTTTTGCTGGGTGGCATGGAGGAAGATACTTGGATGCGAGGTTGAGGAGCAGTACAATCGGGAGGTGATCAGAGATATCAGAGAAGAGCACACCTGAGTCAAGTTTAATATTTCGGATGTTTGTGATGATGTTGTCAATGATTGTCCTAGAGGAGTGGGTTATTCTTGTAGGTAAATTAATGGTGGGGAAGAAGGCACATGAATGTAAGGTAGTAATGAAGTCGTTTTTAATTGAGTCTTTCCTGGAGATGTCAATATTATAATCTCCTTGGAGGATGCAATCATTATTTGTTCTATTAATGTGTGTCAGGAGCTCATCCAAATTTGAATTAAAAGTGGATGGACTGGTGTCAGAGGGGCAATAAATGGCTCCTACTATGAGATTTTTGCTCGTATTTATTTTGACCTCAGTGAAAAAGGAGTCCGTAAGTTATCATTAATGACAAGATCATCACAAACTTTAACATGCATGCTAGAGTGAACATACAGACATACACCTCCACCTGTTCTATCTGGTCTGTTCTTGTAATGTAATGCATATCCCTCAAGGTTTAGAGTATCAAAATATGACTTATCATTAAGCCAGGTCTCATTACAGCCAATTATATTGAAGCAATAGCCTGTGTCTGAGATCAGTGATGTTAATTCATCATGGTGTTTGTTCAAACTTCTTAGATGTAGAACAGAAAATTTATTATTATTAGTTGGGCATTTTAATTGCTCAGGAGTATAGTACATACAGGTGATATTCTCACTGATGTCAGTACATTGATACACATTATCCTCTTCAAATGTAATTCGTCAAAACTCATAGTGGTAGAGTGAAGCTGTAGGTTATTGGGATTACATACATACGCAAACAGACAAACACATGTAAGTATACATTGGACAACAGGAAAACATATGACAAATAGCATTGAAGGGGGTCACAAACTTTAACAGAAAAAAACCCCAAAACAAATAAGAACATCGTGTACAGGTTTATGAGGAAACTGCACCTGATGGAGACGACAGGGAGTTAAATGTAACTGATGAACTGATGTCCTTTTAGCGGTAGTGTGGTCATAAAGTAAAGTTTAATCGATTTGGATGGAGAGAGTCAGAGGATGGGGGGGGGGGGGGTATGACGATGCAAAAGCCGTTAGAAACAAGTTGTAATGTTGGGGTCGCGGAAAACTTTTCCATCGATGTAAAGTTTATCAACAGTGAGGACAACTTTTCTTTGTTGCTGACGGTTTTGTTTCAGGACAGGGAGCACTTTTCTCCACTGTTCCTGGATTTCACGGGGGAACTGCTCGTTCAGTCCATAGTCTGTTTCTTTGAGCTCTTTGCCGCGACTCTTGACGAGTTCTTTTTGTTTGTAATGTTCAAATTTGCCGATGACCGGTCTCCGTCTGTTGCTATTATTTTTAGTTCCAATGCGGTGGACTCTATGGAAAGTTATATTGTTGATGGTGTCGTGTGGTAGTTTCAGCGTGGACTGCATGAATTCCTTTAATGTATGCTCTGGGTTTTCTTGAGGTTGTTCTGTGATTCCGGAGAAAACAAGGTTGTCACGCATGCTGCGGCTCTGGAGGTCTAAGATGGTGTCTTTCATTTGTTTGTCTTCATGTTTGACGGTTTCCATGTCAGTGGTGAGTTTGCTGATTAAGAGTTTTAGGTCCTTGTTTTCAGCCTGCAGTGTGCCTATTTGTGACTGGGTGAACTCAAGACTGGTTTTGAGCTCTTTTATGTCGGCATGCATCATTTTGAGAATAGAAAGTTTCTCGTTGATAGAGTGGAGCAGACTGACCTGAACCGTGGTAGTCATGTTGTCTTCCTCTGTGTCGGTAGAGTAGTTGCATCGTGGTTGCTTTCTTTGGTTGCTCATGATGCACAGCCTGTAGTAGTAGTAGTCCAGGAAGTCAAAAGTATTATCCAGTGTTGGATTTGAAAAGATATATTGTTGAGGATCGTTTTGGTTTACCGGTGTTTTTTCCTTTCAGCAGCAGGGCGCCGCCATGTTGGATCTCCCGTGGTCTTGTGATGGTGTGTATGTCTCAGAGCATCATCTTTCCTCATGAAATTGCCTACATAGCTGCTCCTTTCCTAATCAAGCTTTCTTTAATAGCATTTGTTTCGTGTCAAACTATGGGGAACGCATTATGTCAGCCCTAATTGTCTGGCACTGGTGACATTTATGTTAGGAGGGGATGAGACCCTCTTTCTATGTATTGGCCTGACATAAAGGCGTCCGTCATTCAAAAACTTCTTGCTTCTCACAGAAGCCTGTCGACAGCTGTGCTGTTTGGTGCTTAGCTAAACTGTCCACAGATTCGAGTGTTCAACTCAGTCATAAGGCACTTTGCTCCCAGCAGTACAGTTGCACACTGCTTCATGAACAGTTGCAATACTTTTCCATGACTAGTTTTGATGTGAAGTAGCAATACTTTGCAAAACAAAAGTAGCAATATGAATCATATAGAAGCAATCTTGAATCATATACTGACAGGGGGAATAAGTCATTGAGCTCCTCTGGCTGGAATACAATCAGTTTTGCAGAGTGACTTTGACAGACCTCTTAACATTTCAAGTGCTCTGTGTACCAACCTGTATATGTTTCCATAACAAAACAGGGCTTGTTTTGAACAATTAGCACATTAACAATTTTCCCAAAATCTGGAAGTCCACTTGTGCTTGATAAAAACACTCCTTGTGGGTTCCAAGTTCCATGTAAAAAGACGCACATCTGAATTTTCTCTTGACAATGTCTTTGACAGAGGGGTCCAAAATGTCAGGACAGACAGTTGATAATTTTCCAACTTACAGTACTGGTTTGAAAAGGTTAGGCATGCCCATGTAATATGCCAACATGAGCTGATGCTTGGAGGCTAAAGTTAGTAGTGTATTTTTTTTTTTTTTTTAATATTAAATTATCATGAACAACCTTCTTAAAAAAAGTTATGCTTAGCCTCAAGTCTCATTGTCCAAAAGTCAAAGTAAGTGTGCAGCCGAGGGGTTGAGGGGCTTATTTACTGTCATAGGATGTCTGTTATTGCATGTATCAAGTCCCATTATATAGCTCATAAGCTTGACCTTTTTGCCCTTTAATGGACTGTGAAAGAAAAAATCAGTGATTATCTGTAAGGTAGTGATTTCACAGTGGTAATAGACAGCAGCCCTTTTTAAACTCAGGCAAACTGGATGCAAAAAGTGACAGGTGGCTTGCTGCACTATCTACCTTCTGAAATTTTGAAATTGTATCAGACAGGCAAGCAAAGTGATGATGCATATAGACTTTCTCGCAGACTGTGTGGTGATCTATCAGATAATTCCAAGTCATTCTACAACATAGATTCTCATAACCATAATCTTGCCCTAGTTCAGTCACTTTCCATTTCCACTGATGTACTGCCTGACAATAGAGTTTGGTCAGTTTCTGGTCTGGTGTACCAGCTTAAACTGGTTTGATTTTATACAGACCAACTGAACTACCATTTGTCATTATGAGATGCTCTGGCAAATTAAAAATTAGCCTGACATGAGCAATCTGCCCTGATGACGCTGAATCCAACTTATATTACATTTGTACTCAAACCCACTGATTGTGGAGATGAATAAAGAGAAAATGTCTACCCTGATTAAGAGGTCAGACCAGCCTGTTTAGTCCTCTGTAGCCTTGTTCTGTGAACAAGTAAATCCTTCAAGAGTGGATGGTGAAAATGTTAAAAGACTCACCGCAGCTAAAGCCACTCTAAAGTCACTGCAGATGCAGAATAATTAAATCCTGGGACACGTTTACCCCTTTTCCACCAAAGAGGTTCCAGGGCTGGTTCGGGGCCAGTGCCTGACTTAGCACTGGTTCTTTGTTTTTCCACCGCCCAAGCACCGGCCAAACTGGTTCCAAATCGGTTCCAGGCAAGCACCAACTTCGAGCAGGGGCTAAACGGGAGCCAGAGAAAGAACCGATGATGTGACCTACCACATCATTGGTGGACGGAGTTACAGACCCAAACGGGAACAGTGAACGCTATAAATGTATAGCTAAACGTAGTCGTTCGTTCTGACCACGAATACAATGGGTAGCCAGCAATAATTGTGTTTTTCGCCTCTGGATCGCAATGTAGGCTTGTAAAGACACAAGCAGTATTTGCATCGCTACAATGGGTCATCCATTTGTTGTCCATGTTGGTTACTGTGAGCGAGCATCTCGCACACCCACACCCACAACGTTTTACATTGACGTAATGACGTGGGTCTCACTTGGCTCTGCTTGGCTCTTGGCCGATGGAAAAGAAAAACGGTTCTTTGTTGGAACCAGTTAAGCACTGGCTCTAGCACTAGCACCGAACTAGCACCAGGTTCTTTTTGGTGGAAAAAGGGCATTTGATGACCTGGAGAACAAGTTCCACAGGGCCAACCTTCAAACTGTAAACACTGGCATTCCCTCAGCAAATTGCCAACAATTGTCTCAGCTGCTGCAGGAGACTGGGCGCTGATGTGTTGCTGAAGCCCCCAAAACTAGAGAGCACACTGGTACACTGTACGTAGATTTTTTTTAAAACCAAAAACACTTCCAAACAGCAAAACTTGCAAGCTGTCTAGCAGTTACTTGTGGATTATTAATTGTTATGTTAAAGTTATAACTATTACTAAGAGGGGGACGTTGTTAACATGGGCTCAACGGCAATGAGTGACATGCAACACCTAGTGGCTCTGGTCCAGTGTTGAACTTAATATCATACCAGTTTGGAAATTTTTACATTGGCCCAACCCAACCTGACAACCTTGTGAATTGGCTAAATTCTGTATTTTAGCCTACTGTAGCTCTACACCACTGTTTCCTCTTGCCACTCTGCTTCCTGAAAGGAAGTCTCTTCCCTTCCTGTTACATCATATTACAACACCTCATTGGGTTATTTGCAAACATGTAAACTGTATGGGAGAAAAGGCTTTTTGTTGCCTGAAAGACACGCTGTGCAGTAGAGGCTAATGTTCAGGTAATATTTTGCTAATTTGGAAAACCTTTTTTGTGATGTTTTTGAAAGACATCAAGTGAATTGCTTAGAGGACATACTGAGTCTGAGGGGGTTGCTGTTTGAACTGTTGGACATCAAATTTTCCCAAAACTCTACAAATGCACATTGCCTGCACTAGCTTTAGAGATAGTTTGGTGTTGCTCTCTGATTGTGTCCAGCATCCACATTTCCTCCAGGCTGTGTGTGCAGTAGCTTGGCTCTGGCCTCATCTCCTCCCTCCATATGCCGAACCCGTCAACCTGCCCTTCTCTCCAACCCCGAGGCTCAGCCATCTACCCACCCATCTGCTCCCTTGTGTAAGGGCTTCTGATGACCTTCCAGTTGGTCCCCATGTCAGGCACTTCCCACAGTACCCTGTCCCCCCAGGCATAGAGTACCATACATTTTTAGTCAGTGGATTGAAAACATGTTTTTCACACTCGAATTAATGGATTTTTTTGATGAAAGGACTGACAGCATATCACTGTTAAAAAAAAAGCCTGTAGAAATTACGGTAAAAAAAAAAAAGTCAAATAGCAACAGTCGAAAGCCGTAAAATCTAGAATAGTGTGTCACCGTAATAAATACATCGAATTACTGTAAATTAATAAAGAATATATAACTTTAATTTTTACAGTTGTAATATGTAGAAAACACAGAATTTTTGCATGAAAATAAAAAAGATCAAATTCATGGGAAAATATCATGAAGTCACAAAAAAGTAATTACCCTAAAATTACCGACAATATTCTGCCTAAATTAAAGAGTTTGCCAATGTGTACGTTTGAATTCAACGTAAATTCAACTTTTTTAAACTGTAAAAAAGTATAAACACTGCAAAATCATACCTTCATTTCTACAGGAAGAATATGTTAAAAATATGGTATGTTTGTAATGTTTATTTCAATGACAAACATATATGTTTAAATCATATTATTTGCTGTTATTTTATATAGGGTCCTATGCATCTATAGATATTGTCTTATCATCATATTCATTACCATGGCAACGGCGGCGCACATGCATGCAGCAGCTGATGGCTCCCTCAATTTCAACAAAAATAGGAGCGATTCTTCTGTTTTTACTGCTGAGAATCGTACCACCTGCGTGTGTATTACTTATGACAGTAATACACTCCTCAACATCAGGAAAGGAAGTGCAAAAATTGAACTGAGTGCCGCGGACCTTGGGATTATATCTGCTCTCGGCATCTTAAGATCCGACGACCAGGGAGTTCGGATCGGACGTCATCTCGGGCGGTATAGTCGATGCAGGAGGAGGGGGAGGCGAGCCGGGGTGCGACTGAGGCTGAGTAGGCTTGGACCCAAGGCTGTGCCGCTGCCCGGCCTACTCCTGGCTAACGTCCGATCACAGGAGAACAAAATGGACGAGATACGGCTCAGGCTGACCCAGCAGGGAGAGATCAGACACTGCGGCGTTCTCATCCTAACAGAGACGTGGCTCCATGAAAGCATACCGGATGAGGCTTTAACACTGGACGGGCGGAGCTTGTTCCGGGCCGACAGAACACAAGACTCCAGTAAGACGAGAGGGAGTGGGCTCTGTGTATACATCAATGATGCTTGGTGCACAGGTGCAGTCAGAGTGGATGGAAAATGTTCACCTGACATTGAGTTTTTACTGCTCAGATGTCGGCCATATTACCTGCCTAGAGAATTCACCAGTGTGTTTGTTGCTGCTGTTTACATTCCACCGGATGCAAATTCAAAAAATGCACTCCAGAAATTGTATGAGGTCATCAGCAGTCACATGACAAAACAGCCAGATGCTGTTATTATTGTTGCTGGGGATTTTAATCAAACAGACCTCAGAACTGTTCTGCCAAGATTCCACCAGCACGTCCACATCTCCACCAGAGGAAACAACACACTGGACCATGTCTACACCAATGTTCCTGGCAGCTACAGAGCCCTCCCTCGTCCTCATTTTGGCCAGTCAGACCACATCTCCCTGCTTCTCCTGCCTACCTACATCCAGCTGACAAAAAGGGTCAAACCAACTGTAAAAACAGTTAAAGTGTGGACAGATGAAGCTGCAGCAGCTCTACAGGACTGTTTTGAATGCACAGACTGGCAGATGTTCAGGGATGCTGCTACCCAGGAGAACCATATTGACCTTGAAGAATACGCATCATCAGTGACATCATACATCAGCAAATGTGCTGATGATGTGGTAAAAACAAGGACAGTTAAATCATTCCCTAAAGAGAAAGCCTGGATGAATGGAGAGGTGAGAGCTCTATATAGAGCCAAAAAAGCTGCCTTCAAGTCAGGTGACAAAGAAGCCTACAACACTGCCAGAGCAAAACTGAAAGCTGGCATCAAGGAGGCAAAGAGAAGGCATCAGCAGAGACTGGAGAGAGACCTCAACACCAACACCAGCAAAGACTTGTGGCAGGCGGTCAAAAATGTGACAGGCTACAAAAGCAGGAGCGCTCCCATCATGTGTGAGGCCACGTTACCAGACGAGCTAAACACATTTTATGCTCGCTTTGACCTCCTCAACAAGGAATCAGCTGTAAAGTCTACTCCGCCTCCAGAGGACCGGCCACTGTCAGTATCCACAGTGGATGTGAGGAAAGTCCTGCTGAAAGTGAATATGAGTAAAGCTGCTGGGCCTGACAACATCCCTGGCCGTGTACTAAAAACATGTGCCAACCAGCTAGTAGATGTCATTACTGACATTTTTAACATATCACTGTCACAGGAGAGTGTTCCCACCTGCTTCAAGACAGCCACCATCATCCCTGTGCCTAAAAAGTCTGCAGTGTCTAATCTAAATGACTACCGCCCTGTGGCACTCACCCCCATCCTGATGAAGTGCTTTGAGAAACTGGTTCTCCAGCACATAAAGAACAACATCCCTGCCGGTCTGGACCCTCAGCAGTTTGCATTCAGAACCAACAGATCCACAGAGGATGCCATATCCACTGCTCTCCACTCAGTCTTCACTCACCTGGAGAAAAGCAGCACCTACATCAGAATGCTGTTTGTTGACTTCAGCTCAGCTTTCAACACAATCTCCCCCATGAAGCTGATTGGAAAACTGAACACTCTGGGCATCAGTACCACTCTCTGCAACTGGATACTGGACTTCCTCACAAACAGACCCCAGTCAGTTCGGATTGGCAGTCTCTCCTCCTCCACTCTAGTGCTCAACACCGGAGCCCCCCAGGGCTGTGTGCTCAGCCCCCTCCTGTTCACGCTGTACACCCACGACTGCAACCCCCGACATGGAGAGAACTCTATTGTGAAGTTCGCAGATGACACCACCATCATCGGCCGGATTTCCAACAATGATGAGTTTTCATATCGGGAGGAAATCAACCATCTTGCAAAATGGTGCACAGACAACAACCTTCTGCTCAACGTCAGCAAAACCAAAGAGCTGATAGTTGATTTTTGAAAAAAAGAGGCAAAGACACACAACCCTGTCTACATCAATGGAGCTGAGGTGGAGCAAGTGAGCAGTTTTAAGTTCCTGGGAATCAACATAACAGAGAACCTAACATGGACTTCACATATCTCTGCCCTGGTTAAAAAAGCCCAGAAACGGCTGTATTTCTTAAGGAAACCTAAGAAAGCAAAATTCCCACGCCAAGTTCTTGTCAGCTTCTACAAAGGAGCGATTGAAAGCATCCTGACTGGAAACATCACAAACTGGCATGGGATGTGCACGGCCCAGGACAGGAAGACTCTGCAATGAGTGATTAAAACTGCCCAAAACATCATTGGCACCCATCTACCAAGCATCAGTGATGTCGGGGAGGTGAGGTGAGATCCTAAAAGACAACACCCACCCCAGCCACAGCCTGTTCACCCTGCTGCCGTCAGGCAAAAGATACAGAAGTATTCGCCGCCGTACAACCAGACTACAGAGCAGCTTCTTCCCTCAGGCTGTGAGACTACTAAATGCACCATCTGCACTCCTCCATGTTTAATAATTTTATTTTCTATACAATCAATTAATCAATCAAGAGGGAACCACACTTTAATTTCATTATACAACTTGTTGCATAATGACAAATAAACTTCCTTGTATCCTTGTATCCTTGTATATTCCAAAAACAGCAATTTAATTTTCCACAGTATTATTTTTTTCTTCATTATAACAATTACATACAATAAAATTCGATGGACCAAAGGACATGAAAAGATTTGTAAGGATGGCCATAAAAACTCAACGGGCTTATCATTTGGCTCTTTCAAATAATAAAATGTGTGTTAATATTAAGGATGAAAAACTTTCAAACCATGACAGTAAAAATCTGTAAATATATATTAAACAGTTTGATACTTTTTGTCTGCAAAACACCACCTCTGACACAATACTCAGCAGCACCGGGGCACTGCAAGGAACTGTGTGGCCCCCTTCCTGTTCACTATATATACAGTGGTGTGAAAAAGTGTTTGCCCCCTCCCTGATTTCTTATTTTTTGTATGTTTGTCACACTTAAATGTTTCAGATTGTCAAACAAATTTAAATATAAGACAAAGATAACACAAGTAAACACAAAATGCAGTTTTTAAATGAAAGTTTTTATTATTAAGGGGAAAAAAATCCAAACCTACATGGTCCTGTGTGAAGAAGTGTTTGCCCCCTAAACCTAGTAGCTAACTGGTTGGGCCACCCTTAGCAGCAACAACTGCAATCAAGCATTTGTGATAACTGGCAATGAGTCTCATACAGGAGACTCATTGGAGGAATTTTGGCCCACTCATCTTTGCAGAATTGTTGTAATTCAGCTACATTGGAGGGTTTTCGAGCATGAACCGCCTTTTTAAGGTCATGCCACAGCATCTCAATAGGATTCAAGTCAGGACTTTGACTAGGCCACTCCAAAGTCTTCATTTTGTTTTTCTTCAGCCATTCAGAGGTGGACTTGCTGGTGTGTTTTGGATCATTGTCCTGCTGCAGAACCCAAGTTCACTTCAGCTTGAGGTCACAAACAGATGGCTGGACATTCTCCTTCAGGATTTTTTGGTAGACAGCAGAATTCATGGTTCCATTTACCACAGCAAGTCTTCCAGGTCCTGAAGCAGCAAAACAGCCCCAGACCATCACACTACCACCACCATGTTTGACTGGTGGTATGATGTTCTTTTTCTGAAATGCTATGTTAGTTTTACGCCAGATGTAATGGGACACACACCTTCCAAAAAGTTCAACTTTTGTCTCGTCAGTCCACAGAGTATTTTCCTAAAAGTCTTGGGGATCATCAAGATGTTTTCTGGCAAAACTGAGATAAGCCTTTATGTTCTTTTTGCTCAGCAGTGGTTTTCGTCTTGGAACTCTGCCATGCAGGCCATTTTTGCCCAGTCTCTTTCTTATGGTGGAGTCAAGAACACTGACCTTAACTGAGGCAAGTGAGGCCTGCAGTTCTTTGGATGTTGTTCTGGCTTCTTTTGTGACCTGTTGGATGAGTCGTCGCTGCACTCTTGGGGTAATTTTGGTCGGCCGGCCACTCCAGTTCACCACTGTTCCAAGTTTTCGCCATTTGTGGATAATGGCTCTCACTGTGGTTCGCTGGAGTCCCAAAGCTTTAGAAATGGCTTTATAAACCTTTCCAGACTGATAGATCTCAATAACTTTCTTTCCCATTTGTTCCTGTATTTCTTTTGGATCTCAGCATGATATCTAGCCTTTGAGGATCTTTTGGTCTACTTCACTTTGTCAGAGAGGTCCTATTTAAGTGATTTCTTGATTGAGAACAGGTATGGCAGTAATCTGGTGAGCTGGTGACAGCGCAGGAAAACCTCAAAGCTACCATGGCTAGTCAAGTTAACCGCCTGGGAGTTCAAGTTCAGCAAGTGGTTTCGTGTTTGAAGGCAGAAACTCCGGCACCCAGCAAACCCCACCCTCCGGCGGTAGGGGCCGCTTCACCAGTCCCCACGCCGCATGCTGTAGCTCGCCGCCTCGCCTCGCCTGAGAAGTTTTCCGGTGAGTCTGGGGAATGCCGTTCGTTTATTGTGGATTGTCAGTTGCAATTTGAACATTCGCCATCAGACTTTTCCACAGAACGGTCCAAAGTGGCGTATATGCTATCACTGCCCACGCCTTCTCTTCTCCCCAGATATGGACTCTCATGTTGGTCATGTTCGCCAAGTGCTCAGAATCCTCTCTTATCTGACCATTATCTGATTACCTTTGAATTCCTTCTTCAGGATTACCGTCCGCTTGAAAAAAGCGTCTCTACTAGATGCTTATCTGATAACTGCTGTTGCTAATTTTAAGGAGGAACTCCCATCAGCTCTGAGTTTACTACCAAGTCTAAATTTAACTGATGACTCTTATGCTTCCTTTAGTCCCTCGCAAATTGACAATCTCTGCGATAGTGTTGCAGTGTCACTACGAACGACACTTGATGCCGTCGCTCCTCTTAAAAAGAAGACTATAAAACAAAAGAGGTTAGCTCCATGGTATAACTCACATACTCGTGAGCTGAAACGAACCTCACAGAGACTCGAAAGGTTATGGCGCTCTTCCAAAACTGAAGAATCCTGCTTATCCTGGCAACATAGTCTAAAAATTTACAGAAAGGCCCTCCGCGTCGCTAAAACGGCCTACTATTCATCTCTGATAGAGGAAAACAAAAATAATCCCAGGTTTCTTTTTAGCACCTTAGCTAGACTTACAAAGAGTCATAACTCTACTGATCCTTGTATTCCTACAACTCTCAGTAGTAATGACTTTATGAACTTTTTTAATGATAAGATTCTAGCCATTAGAGATAAAATTGATAACATCCTTCCCACAATTGGCATTAACCAAACACCTCTTGAGACATCTATCAAAGATAATAAGCTAGAGACCTTCTCCCAGACTAATCTACTGGAACTAACTTCAATTATCTCCTCCTCAAATTCATCTACATGTCTCCTGGACCCAATTCCAACCAAGCTGCTTAAAAAAGTATTACCTTTAGTTAGCACATCTCTTCTTGCTATGACCAATATGTCTTTATCGACTGGTTACGTGCCACAGTCCTTTAAAGTAGCTGTAATTAAACCACTCCTCAAAAAACCTACTCTTGACTCAGATGTCTTAGCCAACTCCTAACCTCCTAACCGCATCAGATAATGGACTTCTCTCCGTTCTTGTGCTATTGGATCTTAGTGCAGCTTTTGATACCATCGACCATCACATTCTATTACAGAGATTAGAGCACCTAATTGGCATTAAAGGAACAGCTTTAAACTGGTTTAAGTCCTATTTATTAGACCGACATCAGTTTGTTCATGTAAATAACGAATCCTCCTCCTGTGGAAAGGTAAAATATGGTGTCCCGCAGGGCTCTGTGCTTGGCCCTATTTTATTCATCTTGTATATGCTTCCCTTAGGTAATATTATCCGGAAATACTCTGTGAACTTCCATTGTTATGCGGACGATACTTAGTTGTACGTATCCGTAAAGCCAAATGAAACTCATCAGCTAAGTAAACTTGAAGCCTGCCTTAAGGAGATAAAGGCCTGGATGGCCACCAATTTTCTACTATTCAACTCAGAGAAAACAGAAGTTATCATGTTCGGCCCTAAATACCTTAGGGAATCAGTTTCTAATGACATAGCTACTCTGGATGGCATTACTTTGGCCCCCGGCTCCACGGTAAGGAACCTCGGAGTCATTTTCGATGCGGATTTGTCCTTTACCTCCCATATTAAACAGGTCTCTAAAACCTCCTTTTTTCACTTGCGTAATATCTCAAAAGACCGACATATCTTGTCTCAGAGTGATGCAGAAAAATTAATCCACGCCTTCGTTACCTCTAGGTTAGACTACTATAACTCCTTATTATCAGGTTGTACCAGCAAGTCGTTAAAGACTCTCCAGCTGGTCCAAAACGCTGCTGCACGTGTGCTGACTAGAACTAGGAGAAGAGATCATATTACTCCAATATTGGCTTCTTTACATTGGCTACCTGTAGAATCTAGAATAGAATTTAAAATTCTTCTCCTCACCTATAAAGCTCTTAATCATCTTATCTGAAAGAGCTCATAGTTTCTTATCACCCTGCCAGAGCACTGCGCTCCCAAAATGCAGGTTTATTGGTGGTTCCCAAAATCTCTAAAACTAGATCGGGAGGCAGATCCTTCCAATTCCAAGCTCCCCGTTTGTGGAACAATCTTCCTATCTCAGTACGGAGGGCAGATTCACTCTCTATCTTTAAGAGTAGACTTAAAACTTTCCTTTTTGACAAAGCTTATAGTTAGGGTCGGCCCAGGTTGGCCTGGACCAGCCCTTAGTTATGCTGCTATAGGCCTAGACTGTCGGGGGACTTCATATCATGCTCTGAGCACTTTCCTCTCTTCTAATCTTCCTCTCCCCTCTTCCTTTCTTCTTCTTCCTGTCCCCCCCATACCCCTTTTTTTGTGCATGCTTGTTCCAGAGTCCACTGCCCCTTTGCTTTCGTTGTGCTTTTTGTGTCTTGTCTAGGTCAAACTGTCCTGCTCATCCTGGAAGGTCATCCAGCTGCAGATGAGATGGCTAGATGCTGCGTGTCACTTCCATCTAGATTACCTGTTCAGGATACCCTGCTGTTTCTGCTGTTGTCTGCTGTCCCAGTTTGTCCCTATCTCCCTGTCTCTGTCTCCTTGTCTCTCTCTCTCCCATCCCACCCAACCGGTAGAGGTAGATGACCGTCCACCCTGAGTCTGGTTCTACCTGAGGGTTCTTCCCGTAAAAGGGGAGTTTTACCTTGCCACTGTCGCCAAGAGCATGCTCAGGAGGGAATCTGTTGGGTTTCTTGTTTCTCTACTATAATTTGTAGAGCGTGGTCCTTACCTGCTCTACCTGTAAAGCGTCATGAGATAACTTCTGTTGTGATTTGATGCTATATAAATAAAGTTTGATTGATTGAATGATTGATGTGCTTTCCATTCCAGGAAGTGGTCACCGGCAGAACGCAATTATGATGTGGGAAACCGTGAGCTGCTGGCTGTCAAAGTTGCACTGGAGGAGTGGAGACACTGGCTGGAGGGCGCGCAGCATCCCTTCATTGTGTGGACTGACCACAAAAACCTCGAATACATCCAGAGAGCCAAGAGACTCAACTCACGTCAAGCCAGATGGACACTGTTTTTTAACCGTTTTGACTTTGTGTTATCTTACAGGCCGGGGTCCCAGAAGACCAAGCCAGACGCCTTGTCACGCCTGTTCGACCCTGAGCCTAATGCCAAGGAACCAGAATCCATCCTACCACTGAACCGTGTGGTAGGAGTGGTGACATGGCAAATAGAATCTGAGGTGAAGCAAGCGAACGGTGAGAGCCCCACACCTAGTGGTTGCCCAGAAAATCGTTTGTTTGTCCCTGTCAATATGCGTCCACAGGTGATTCATTGGGCTCACACCTCGCTGCTCACTTGTCATCCTGGCATCAAGAGGACCATGTATGCCATCTCCCAGAGGTTCTGGTGGCCCTCCATGGAGAAGGAAGTGCGGGAGTATGTGGAGGCTTGCACGGTCTGTGTTCGCAACAAGACCTCGTCCAGAGCCAAAATGGGGCTCTTGCAGCCTCTCCCCATCCCCTCTCGCCCCTGGGCTGACATCTCGTTGGACTTTGTCACCGGCCTCCCGCCTTCTGAAGGTAACACCACGGTCCTCACCGTGGTGGACAGATTCTCTAAAATGACACATTTTATAGCCCTGCCTAAGCTTCCCTCTGCCAAAGAAACGGCAGAGGTCATGATGAACCATGTTTTCCGCATTCATGGATTTCCTAAAGACATTGTTTCAGCGCATTGTATCTGACTCCCGTCTATCGACCTCCGACTGCCTCTGACTAAGGATGCATTCACATGAGGCCCAGTTGCTCCGTATCATGATGAAGCATGAATGCCCCCCCTCCCCAGTCCCCCGCTGGCCTGCACTCACATCACCCAAAGCCCATCGCGCTTAAGCGCGATTCCCTCTGGTACGTACAGCATCACGTTGAAATATGATACACGCATGGCCCAACGTCATCATAAATCGACTTTTGTTTCTACATGGTTGCAGCAGCAAAATGGACAGTGACACAGACAACATGGTTGATTATTGATCGCACGAGGCGGCGATTTGCGTGCTTGGGCACGGCACGAATGGGCTGATGTGAGTAGGCCGTAAACACCGAGGCCTGGGTGAGTTTCATTTGGGAATTCACCCGTTCATGTCCACAGTCTTCACTGAAGGAGCTTAATCAGCGATCTGTGTTTTTAGGAATTTGCCTCAGCCAGAAGTTGAACCTGTCTTCAGTTCACCTCGGTAATTAAATCGACACAAGTTAAAGGCTTTAGTTGAGTTGGGTTTATTCGGCTTATCAAGAGGGTTGGATTACTGACAGCTAACATTGCGTTAGCGTCCACATTGCTTTATATCTAACTACATCAGACTTTTATAAGTGCCTGGAAACATCTATAATACATGTTCAGGCGTGTTTAGTGGACAGAGTGTATTATTAGCAATCATTTCAGTAGTTTGACTGCTTTCAAAAAATGTGGTGTGGGTTTACACACCTGCTGGGCTAAAGGGGATCTGTCTATGTGCTGAAGCCCGCGCTGCTCATATTTATTGTGGATATAACCTCAGTGTATTTGACTATCGAAGATGTATTCTTGTAACGTGAAGAAAACGTTCAGTCTGTAAAAGCATGTTTTGGATTGCAAATTGCACTGCAGTTTTTTTTTTTTTTACCTGATAAGTTCTGCCAACAGTAGATTGTATGACTCTCATCCTATATTGAAAGAAGTACCATTGAATTTCCATTTATTGCTGATATTGAAGCCCTTGTCATTAAAGTTTATTTTTTATTCATGTTGTTTATTCTTAGGATCCTCCTGCTTTGCTGCTGAGACATTTATGTTGAGCATCGACAAAGAGGTTGTCAACGACCACATCACTTCCTTCACATCTGCCGTCTCCCTGATGTTTGGCAGTTACTACTGCTTCAACATACACTACCCAGTGGAACTATGGTCTACACTGGAGTTCCTTCAAAGTTAAAATTTCTTTTTTATAATTTATAAAAATGCAAGGTATTTGATGTCCCACCTGAGGTTGTAATAGTTTAGTTTAGTTCAAGTTTATTTGTTTCGTACATGGTACCTGGTATAAGTTTCCAAAAGAAAATTTACGGCATTGAGTCCATTTAAACATGGCCCTGCCGAAAAGGAGCAGAATGAAGATAAACCTTATATTATATTTATCTCTTTCTTTCATAAAGGCGTTTCTTTTCAATAAATCCAGAGAAAGGCACCAAAGTCAAGTGGAAGAGGAAGAAAAAAGTGCTCTCAGTCAATCCCAGAGTCCTCACTCTGATCTCAGACCTTGCTGACCTGAGTGGACCTTCTTCTAAAAGCTACACTGAATGTGTACGTTGCAGATTGTTAGTAAAATTTCTGAAGGTTTTACAAGATGTATAGTTTTACTAGATAAATTGTCTGGTACAGTTTGTACATGTTCAGCTTTACTGCACTGGTTTGGTACTTGGAACAAATTGAGGTAAACTTGTGTGACAGAGTGGTAAGAACTAGAGTTCTTATCGGGCCTGAAAATTAAGACCCGACCCGAACCGGGCCCCACTGGGCCAGCCCGAGGCCCTACCCTACCTGACAGCCCGATAAAGCCCGAAAAAAAAAAAAAAAATCGCCAAATTCACCATTATTTAGCACCAGTTTGACACCCCTGTTCTAAGTCATACACCTTTTTTCCCACCATACAACTTCACCGCTTCCTTAGTAGTTTACGTAGGATTCACGTCACGCCTGACAGAAGCCCCTATGGTCAAAAAGAGCCTGCTTCGTAACACAGAGAAGGCGACTTTATGAACGGGAAAGTGAATGTTATGTCAAAAAAACATACTGATATGTATCTTTGCGCATTTTTAAGTGGTTATACGGACATTTGGGACCTTTTCTTCTGGGTATACGGCGTATACCTGCGTATCACGTAGACTACACCACTGCATGTGAACAACTGTTCAACAAACTTTGAGTAGAAATATTTCCAGCTGCTCGCAGAAAATCTGCAGAATGAGTATCTTGGCAAAGACAGTTGAGGAGATCATCTAAAACTACATGAACTACACACTTGCATGCACAAACATCACACACTTAACAACTTAGTTGCTCAAGTGACCAAAACTTAACCCACGCTCTTCTTCCCTCATCACTGTCCATCACTGTCCTGCACATCTCTCCCTCCCATCTCATTCAACCGACCAATGAAGGAGCAATATTAAACGTATCCTTGAATGCCACTCTTCTCAATGTACCCAAATGTTCATCACTACACATTTGTATCTTTTTCAAACTTATTATTCAACTGCACATGTTTAATCTAGGAAATAGTTTAACCATATTTATAATGTATCTTTTAACCTTACTTATAAGTATAACTTTCTTTTAACATCTGATTTATTACAATGTATGTCAAAAATGTGGCAAAGTGAGTCTTCACAGGAAGGCAGATATGTCCCCTGCAATATTCCTATGTTCTTATCTGAGATTTGCTCTACTCTTGGTTGACCCAGATACCCTGTTATGTGTATTTAAGCCTTGACTGAGTGAACCCTGAAGTGTTACTGGAGGCTCTCAGTTCCATTAGGACTATACACTTCGGTCAATCAATAGAAAAAGACTGGTCAATGGCAAGTGATGGTCACATAGCCAAAGGGGCTTTCAATGACAACAACAGCACTAAGAGTCACGGAGGCTGAACAATGCTGCTACTAAAGGACTGTGGTGCTTGACTGCCTGGTTTTACCCTGAGGCCGGGGTCCCAGTGCTCTTTTCTCAGTACTCTGACACGCTCTTTGCCAGCCACCCGCCTTGTTGGTGGGTGTCGGACCTGCTGGCTAGCGGTCAGACAAGCTCTACAGTGCTCTCTCCAAAGCTAACAGGTCCGTTTCAGGCAGGGGACTGTCATTTTCAATTATGCCCAACCAGTCAGCTCTGGGTTTTCCACCCCAATTGACAAGACACGTTGTGGAACTGCTATGAGCCAGATTGTTTGATCAAAGAATGAAAATGTGTGAGGTAATGCATAGGTTAAAAAATATATATATACATGGCAAGTTTAGGGCATGTTCTGGATTCTGTGCTCACACAGGTCAGGGCACAGAGGCTCAGTCATGTTTTGCAATCATCTGGCATTTACTGCCTGCTCTTGCATTTTTCATGTTGCTTCACTTGACATTTTATGGGATTTGCCTTAAAATGGATTAAGGAGTATGGCTAAAATGTGTTCTTGTAAGATATGGGGCACCATTAAAGAGAAGCAGCAAGCCACGTGTTTGGTGTGACTTGATTTCTTATTCTGTCAAAGTAATTTATTCATTATGATACATACATGGATAAAAGTAAGAGAACTCTGTAAGGCTCTAGCACTTATAATAAGGATAACTAGACATGTGCCACTGGTGAATCACAGCAGAGTGTATCACCCAAATGATCTGAGTTTGGCCTGACCCTCTCTGGGACATTAGAGTAAATTATGACAAAGGTCAGGGCAGCTTATGACCAGAATTATAACATGCGTCAGAACTGGCCAAAGCTCACTGACTTTGGGACCGACTGCTTTTATTGTACTTTTAAAAGAAACTGCTCCAATAAAAGTGGCTATCAAAATAAATAAAAAAAAAATAAAATAAAAAATAAAATAAATAATGTTCATGTCCCCCAGGACCTGAGCTTTGGATTCATTGAGCTTAATGCTTACAGATAGCTTCAGTCTGTTTTTCAGAGTAGAATGATGTGCATTGTCAGCTTTTTATTCAGTCCACTGTACTGGGAACATTTAATCAAGGATTTTATACACTATTGAGATCCAACAAAGAGATTTGATAGAGAAGAGGCATTCTATACATGCTGATATAGAGACAGATAGATAGATGGACAGATAAAACACAGATAAAGTGTGTAGTAATTTGTGAGGAGTGTTTCCCTCCTATTCAAAGCCATCCCAAAAAAATCCATCCAGCTTGTGTGATGCTGAACGAGAGGTCGTGTTACCAATTCAGGAAGGAAAATATGTGAGTGAGAAAAAAAGCTCCCTATTTCTTCCTTTCTCCTCTTCCCAAAGCACATGACGGAGCCGCCTGAGCCGGTCCTTAACAGAGACTTGTGGAATATTACCAGACTATAAAATACACACCTATCCATCTTGTCTAATCCCAGAGGCCATGTGAGGGTGAACCACAGCGCACAGACAGGAAACGCTCTGCCATTCTCTAAAGTGCTGCAGCTGCACCTCACATTCCAACAGCCAAACATTCTTGGCTGAGGTTTTCCCTCTCCCTCTTTTTTTCCATGTGTCTTGAGCAACTGGAAAATATGTGAGTATTAAGACTGAGTATGCAGTTCATCACGTTGCTTTTTATACTCGGATTTGGGAAAAGGAATTTCCCTTAGTTTGCTAGCATCCCTGACACAGACTGCAAATGATAATCCCTGTTTTCCTCTCATAGAAAAGCTGAGATATTCTCCTCCAGTTGGCTGAGGATGCCTGGAAATACTCAATGCCATGAGGCATGTTTGCTCAGTTATGAGACAGGAAAACACAACTCTCTGTAAGACACACACACACACACACACACACACACACACACACACACACACACACACACACACACACACACGCATGCACACAAATCTTCAGTCAACTACTGACTCCATCACTCAGGTCTAGTGGAGGACTGGCTGATACTTAATAACATCCACATTACAATCATACACACTGTGATATTAAGGAGACCAGGAGCAAAATGTTTCTTGTGTATAAAGAAAAATTGTCTGTTGATATATGGTACAAACAAAAATTATGAAGTTGTTATTGTCTCATAAAGAGCAGCTACAGTTTAGAACCTTTTGTGAAGTAAAATGTAAAAAAGGTTGATTTCTTCTGGCTGGCTGAATGTGAAAAATGTGAGTTTAGCCTCAGAAAGGGAGCCTTTTTGTAGCAGATTTTATTTGTCAAGGTTGGGAAGAGAAGGCAGAATGTTGTGTTTAAGCTGTATAATAAACTGTAAATCTTGTAATATTTTTAAAGCTTGTAAGGGCAAAACCCCCCCCAAATATTTTCTGTAAATGTGGTTACTGTCACTTAGAGGCCACAAAATGGACTAAAACAATGTCCTAACGTGCTAAAAACATGAGAAAAAAGGTTAAACAGCTGACATGAAGAGTGCTGAGCACAGGCTCAGCTGCACTGCTAAACCTCCTGGATGATGTTAATTAACTGCCATTTAACTAGCCCTTTCTAATCTAGCTTCTGTTTGGTCTGTTATTGCAAATCACGTGTGAAGAACCAGACAGTGGTAGTTATGTGGCCAAATATTATGGTTAGCTAACAAACAAACTTGCATTACTTAACAAAAATATGAATATGCACAAGTGATAAAATGATCATTTCCTCATACAGCATCAAAATTAACCATGTCTTTCTGTTGATTATAAGTTCTATGTTTAGAAATCTAACCAGCTGTTATTCCTTTACTAGGGTTGCCAGGCATCCAGCTTGCAAATATCTAGTTAAAAGTTTTTTCTTCTCTACTTGGTGAGCTTTGGATTCTGGGATTATTGTGAAATACTGGAGTGAAGTGTAATGTGCCGGGTGACACAGGCGTGACAGCTGTCAATAGCACAGAGCATTGACGGGCCAAGTGTTTTGGAGAGGGCCCCTTTGTTAACAAATCAATGATTTTGAATATTTTATTGTAATTGTCTCTACAAAATGTATATACTTCACATTTAAGATAATCTTTTCCCAAAGCAACCAGCTGCATCTTTCTTACCTTTTATCCAGCCATTGGTTTCCATTCATTTCACTGAGATATGAAAATGAAAAATCACTGTAATAAAGTCCTCCACATTAGCTTTCTTACAAGCTGCCACACTGTTGTGTTGTGAAAACTTGAAATTGTGCGGAGTGAAATGGTCCCTCCACCAGAAAATAGTGAGGCTTTTGCTTTACACAGCAAATGATCAGTTTCACAGTTCATGAATGGCAATGACTTTGTTTGCCACATGAGCAGAATATTATGTAGTGGGTTTTTTAACCAAAATTTCAAGTATGAAAATTGATTATATGCCTTGAAACTGCATAAATAGCGAAAATGGTTTGGTGCAATGCACAAAATAGTAAAATGCTCTCTCTCTCTGACTCACTCACTCACTCACTCACTCACTCACTCACTCTCTGTCTTATATACACACACACACACACACACAATCTCCCCCCTGTGCCCTTATCAGAGTCCCATGTGGCCGGGACATTTCTGACCCCTCCTCAGAAATACATGTACACAATGTGACAAGGAGAGATGAGTGGCATCTCTCCCTCGGTGATGCTCTGTATAGAGGCCTGCTTCTCAAGAAAATGAGCTGCTGGTCAACAGATCACTTTGACAGTGTTTGACATATTTGGGTCTCTTCTGCTGAATAAAGATAGTAGGGGTGTGCATCTCACCCACTCAGAGACGATTTGATTAGCATCTTAATACATAAATACATCAACAAAAGATACATCCCGATATGTTTTAAGTAGCCAGCTGATCAATACTATTGTATTCAGTCCCATCCTGCTGCAACACAATACAATACAACAGTGTTCATCTTTATATTTTGATTCTACTATTGCTGCACATTTTGCATAAGTTTTGCATCAGGTTTCCAATTGTTATTTTAAAACCCAGTGTGTTTAAGTCCACACTTGTGATTTATGAATGTTTGGTTGTGAGACTTAAAATTCTTAATGGTTGGTCAAAATCTTCAAGGAAATGACGAGGAAAGACAGAGGTGGGGGTCATGTGACCTGATGTGACCCTTCACACTCACAGTGGAAGATGATGCAGGGGACAAACAAGAGACAAACACAGTGTGAAAGTAACAACCGTAGTTAGGCGACGCCAAAAATAAAACCTATCCATGTCATATTGAGATGTACTGATACATAAAGTGCCATGTGGATGTTTCTGCTGCTCCACTGCCAGTTGTCTACCAATAACAGACCATCTGAACTGGTGTACCTGCATCCCAAAGCACTACCATACACTCCTGATCAAAATCTTAAGACCAGTTGAAAAATTTCAAGAATTTACATTTTGCACTGTTGGATCTTAAGAAGGTTCTAAGTAGATTTTCAAAATGCAATAAGAAAAATTTGTTTCGGCAAAAATTTGGCAAAAATTTGTTTTGGCATGCTTGATGCTAGTGTTTCTAGGAGGCTAGTGGGAATGTTGCTCCAAGTGGTGAAGATGGCTTCACGGAGGGCATCCACTGTCTGGAACTGGTGTTCACAATGCCAGGCAGGCATTGTGTACTGCAGCGTTGTCCTGTTGAAAAATCCAGTCATTACCACACAGACGATGGCCTTCAGTCATGAGGGATGCCCCCTGCAACATCTCCACATAGCCAGCTGCTGTTTGATGCCTCTGCACAACCTGAAGCTCCATTGTTCCATTGAAGGAAAAAGCCCCCCAGATCATGATGGATCTGGGGGGGCATGATGGATCTGCAGTTGGCACCAGTGACAAGCTTAATTTGGGCCGAGGATCGTCCCGTGTCTTGACGGACAGCCAACTGGATCCTCCGGCTCAGGGCCAGTGAAATTTTTTTGGGTCTACCACTTGACTTTTTTGTTCCATAACCCTCAGGATCTTTTAGGAAGTTAAAAATGACTGTCTTACTGCGTCCAACCTCAGCAGCAATGGCACACTGTGAGGGCCTTGTTGTTGGGCCTTACTTATGCAGGTCAACAATCCGACCTTGTTCAAGGAGAAAAAGCTTTTTTGCCTTTGCCATCAGGAGGTCATGACAGTGTGGATACCTGACAGAAAATGACACTGAATCCACATTTTTGCCAAGATTTGGGCTTTTAAAGGCTGTGGTCTTAAACTTTTGATCAGCTGATGAACAGCCTATTTCAGTTTAATGGTTGTTTGCAATAAATTGCTTAGTCAATTTTTTTTTTTTTTTTGTCTCACTCCCATTTCTTCTTTTTGCATTTTGAAAATCTACTTAGAACCTTCTTAAGATCCAACAGTGCAAAATGTAAATTCTTGCAATTTCTCAACTGGTCTTAAGATTTTGATCAGGAGTGTATATATTTACACAATACAAACCCATAATGCAAACTCAAATTATATGTTTTTTTCACACACAAAATTATAACACAAAATTATTTGCAGTCCTTTCTTTTCTTGATTTTTTCCACAAAATGTATTAACCAAAATGTTTGTTTCTGGATACCCCGAGGAGATGAGGGAACACAACGTCGCAGGACCCTCATGGGCCTGGGAAGGTCTGGCAGCCTGTGGTTGAGAAGGTCTGGGAGAAGAAGTTCTGTTTCGTCAATTGGAGTTCCACTGGGGACAGGAAACCGGGGCGTGGTTCCCCTTACAGCGCCAACAGAATGTTTGGGGTGGCCGGTTATGGACAGGTATAGTCGGACGGATAGGAGGCTCCCTGTTTGGAGGTTGAGCACTAGACTCATGCAAACCAAGCTTTGTTGATTTTTTTTAGCATGCTTTTCCTCTGTTCATACTGCAGCTGGTTCTCCCGGTCTCTTTCCAGTTGCTGACCAAGGCACACCAGCCCGTCATCAGTGGTCACTCCACCACTACTCAGCTGACTGTCCAGTTGGGGGTTTATGTTTATCAAGGTTAAATTTATGATTTCCTCTTCTTAAATATTTGGTTTCCAGCGCTTGCATAATGACTGATACATGTAGGCAAAGTCTCTGATGCTCTCTCCTTCCCCTTTTACTCTATTGCGCACCCGTTCTGCCAGTTCATCTTCATAGTCTTCGGACAGGAATGCAGCACGGAACTGATCATTAAATTCTTTCCATGTATTAACTTTATGGCGTGCTACAGCCCACCAATCTCTTGCAGTTCCATGTAAAACATTGCGTAATGTGGCGTTAAGCTCCTCATCAGAAAACGGATTGAGAGCCAGGAAATCCTCACATCTTTCCTAATACTGAAGCAGGTCCCAGGTATCATCTGTTTTCCCAAATGTGGGAAATTGAAGTTTTATTGGGCTCTTTCCAAAGAATCTGCTTTTGCTTTCACCATGAATGGTAGATCCTCCAGGTGATGCAATATGTTCCTCAGGCATGCCAGGTTGCACTGTAGACTGTAAGCGGTTGGAGATGAGTATTGGGTTTGGTTCTGGTAAAGCTTCATATTGTGTTTGAATGCTTGCCTGGCCAAGGGTGATAGTTGTAGCAGTGATTTCTGCTGTCAGTGTCCCTATAGGGTTTTTGCAGTGGAACAGCTCCTCCTTTAGATGTGTTACAGCCTCATTCATGGGGGTGAGTTCCTTTTGTCATTCAATGAGGTTTCATTCAAGTCCCATCTGGGGTGCCATTTTTTTATGTGACGGATTTTTCCTTGGTTTAAATTTATTTTTGATTATGTTTAAGTTGTGCGAGCCAGGTGTCCCTCCTGACATTTAAGATTTTTTTAAGAGTCACTCATATCAGTGTTTGTAGTTGTTTGTTGTAGTCAAAGACAGAGAACAAATGAAAAAACCTTCACTCAAAATCCAACACAAAGGATGTTCAAGTGTTAAACTTAACAACCCCAAAAAAACAAAACAAAAACAAAACAATGGTAAGCATGCAATCAATGAAACCCAACATGTTTTCCTTTTTTCAAATGGGGGAAATATATATATTCACACAATTCAAACCCACAATGCAAACTCAAATTATATGTTTTTTTCACACACAAAATTATAACACAAAATTATTTGCAGTCCTTTCTTTTCTTGATTTTTTCCACAAAATGTATTAACCAAAATTCAGTCCTTGTTTTCTTTGTTTTTCAGTCCTGTTTTCACTCAGAAGAAATAATTTTCAAAACAAAATATTTTCAGTCCTTCTTCACAACAAACAAAAATATTATCATTCCTTTTCTTTTTCAGGAGGTCTTCCTCAAATAAAAAGGAGAAAAAAAAAAATTTAATAGTCACGGTGCTCGCCGCTACGGCACCATAACAGTCAATCGTCTTAGTCAGGTGTATTTTTGCCAACCTGTGACGGTCCAACAAGCACGACAGGGAGAGGGAGAGGAGACAGCGGTCTCGCTGCTTCGCACATGGACGGGAGATTCCACTTCCTCGTCTGGCTTGGCCTTAGCGTTGTGTCTCTGGAGTGCTCCTCTGATACTCTCAGACAATCCCCCCCGACGTCACTTCCCGGAGACCTTTATGAGCCGGGCTTGCCAAGTGGCGCAGAGAATTATTTGCGGTGGGCATTCCCATACACTAGGGGCGATTGTGCGCTTCAAGGAGGTCACCACCACCATAAAATCAAATAGAATAATTATCTGGCCGTTTGATACACCTGGCTGCTGTTAATTACATAAAATGGAGAACAAGAGGGCTGCCGATTGTTACAGGGTGTTCTGGAGTAAACTCTCCTTGTCCCAACAACTTTGATCATTTCAAAATGATTACCATTAACTAAAAACAAGTGTTGGCTTGGTTCATGTCATAGATCAGTGGTTCTCAACCTTTTTGGGGTCCTGGACCCCCTGCATATTTTTGATCGACCCTGAGGCCGATCAAAAATAGGGCCTGCTCACATTAGGGCCGTTTGTTCTGTATCCTGCTAAAGCAAAAATGCCCCCCTCCCCAGTCCCCGGCTGGCCTGCACTCACATTACATAAAGCCCAAACGCGCCCAAGCGCGATTGCCCCCGGTACGTACGTGATCATGTTGAAATACGACAACAGGTATGGTCCGACGTCATCATAAATCAGTATAGTTCAAATACATTTATCATGTCTTCCTTTTAACTAAAAGACATTTTTGTTCCTTTTAATAAAACATGGGATGTTTATTTACCTTGACAGTTTCGGAGGTAACTTCCTCCTTCTTCAGAAAGGTCCAACTGACAGCCGGAGCGGCACCTGGCAGAACCGGCAGAACCTGACTGGGTGCCGCGGCCGGTGCCGTCCGGCACCAGGTCTGCCGGATCTCCACGCACACAGACTGCTGTACTTTCATTATAAACCGATTTTTGCTTATATGCGGTTGCAGCAGCACAACAGACAGTGACACAGACAACATGGTTGATTATTGATTGCGCAACGCGGCCAATCGCCGGTAATCGCACTGCGCGCATTAAACAATTTTGCAGAGGCAGGAGGAAAGTTGCATGATTTACGTCGTATCAACGTTCGCGCGCTGCGTGCGTGACCGTGCATGTGCTCGTGTATGCGCCCGTACCGTGCTGAAGCACACCCCTTCCAACCGTGCCAGAGGGGAAGTGTACTGTATTCAAGCACAGAACGGAGCGCTCACACTAGTCAAATAATCCGGATTTTAGGGGCAAACGTGCCTGGGTGCTCCTTACACTTGTGAAACCGATGGAATTAGAGAAAAAAAAAAGTCCTGTTACCCTCTCTAGTTTAGGTAGATAAAGGTCTCAGTCACATTTGAGTAAAATAATCTTATTTCTATAAATGTCATAGAATCTTTTTAAAAAGATTTTATTTTCACGGACCACTTGCAATTACACCACGGACCACTAGGGGTCCGCGGACCCCCGGTTGAGAAACACTGTCATAGATGACATGCCTACTACAACCTGCCGCTGGCAACTTGACAAGCTGAGTCACAGGCTGGCTTGACTTGAGCAGAGATTGGCCACTTCACACCGCTGCAACTCCCTGCAACGCTCTGAAATGATTTAGTCTCGTTGTGAGTCTTTGTTCTAAACTGGCCTTAATGACCACAGAAATAATCAAATTTGTGGATCTCACAAGTCTCAGCTATTCATTCATCTGTTCATTCATTCAGTTATCTACCCAGTTTATTAATGTGACGTCATGGAGATTCTTTTTATACAGACTCTTAACCTTATGAGTCCATCAGTTAGCATTACAGATGCTGAATGAAATCATCCACTTGCTCTGAAAAAGTACATGTCAGTGTGTTTAAATCCCCCTCAGATTCCAACATGTAATTGGTTTGACCCTGGGCTCCTCCTTGCCTGAGAGGAACTATCAAATTTAAAATCTTGATAATAACAACATATCTCATCCACTGAAGACACTAGCTAGTTACTAAAGCCTGCAGATGCTTCCTTGTATAGCTTACCTTACGCTTGGCCTCCTCTGCACATGAAATGTGTGCATATTTCTGTGCGTCTGAATTGAAAACAATCTCTCATTGAAATCTTTGTGCCACAGAGACATCTAATAAATTTAAGCTTTCAGACCTGAGCAAAAACACTTGATTTCTTTTAGCAACATGGAAAAAAGGCCATGAGCAAATTAGCAAAAATTTACCAAAACATAAGTAAAGCCTGAAGTAAAGCCCCTACCCCCAAAAATATATATAAATCACCCAGAAAATGAGCAAAAAATATTATAAAAATGACAAAACTATTTATACTCTATTACTGCTATTTCTAATAATTAAAAGCAAAATAAGTTTGATTTGTCATTGTGGTTTGTAAATACAATGTTCTAAGTTGGCCCCTCCTTCTTGACTAAACTAACAGCTGGTAGCAAGTTTTGGGCTCCTAGGGTACTGACAGAAATCATTCTGTCACCAGCCAAGGAAAAAAGTGACCTGCTGGTACCTACCAGTCCAACAGGCCAAAACCATGTGTCTCTTCATCCTCATCCTCTCCCTGAGAGCTCACCAACAGGTGAAAGTCAACCCCAGATTCACTCTTGTTGTGGAGTCATCGTTGTCCTTTTTGTCTTGCTTCATTTCCGTTTTTCTGTGATCTGTCTCTGTGATTTTCGTCGCTTCCTATTGGAAGTCATGCTGTCGATCTGGCACTGTGTGCTGTGATTGGCTGGGAGCTGCACACCCACTGCCCAAAGGTGGACACCCAGAAGAGTCTAGAGCAAAACAAGAAAATCTAGGCAGAGAGCGGGGTCTCTGCAGACACACACACCAGCACACACTGCTAGTGGGTCATAAATGATGATCGAGAGACATTATTTTTGTATGAGTCTACACATTGTGTATTTGGAAAATTTCACTCCTGCCTTTAAATTTCTTCTGTTTAAATGCATGTGAAAGACATCTAAACAGAGCCTGAACATTTAAATTATGGGGAAATTAAACTATTCCTCCTTTTGCTGTGGACCACCCATAAGACCCTCGGATCCCTGGAGGTCCCAGGGGTCCACTTTGAAAACCACTGTGCTAGATAAATGCTCTCAGTCTGAAATGACAAAGTGAATTAACTGACATGCAGTAGTTTGATATTTCACCCTTAAAGGTATTGTTGCATCTGTTTAAATTATCCTATAGCATTTAGAAATGTTAATTCATTCTTGTCATTCAACTTCACTGAGAATGAACTGAAGGTCCGTGTCTGCAAGGATCTGCATGGTATCAACAAAAACATGCCATTCTTCTGTTTGATACTTTGTTCTGTAGTCTGAAAATTCTATTACCAACAACATTCCACTGTGACACAGTGTATGTCTGATAACATATTTTCTCACTTTGTTGAGGCTTCCTATCCTGTCTGTGGTTTGTTTTGTGTGCAAACAAAAATGATACTGGCTGGGAAGGAGGAAGTGGAAGAGGGAACATACTCAAGTCACATCAACAAAAGCTACAGACAGAGTAGATGTGGAAGCCCTACTTTTTTTAAAATTCCATTTGATTAAGACCTTTGAGGGGAAAACAACAACAACAACACAAAAATGACAATATATACAATGCAGCCGTAATAATGATAATAAAATAAATAAATTCCACAACCAGAGGGCCTGACAGCAAACGCCCCCTTAGTGACGAGCCAGATGAGCAGAAGTGCCCTGTCTGAAAGTGAAAGGCTGTGCTGTGACTCATACAGATCTAAACCATGGGCTTAAATGCAATCAATTCTTGAACTGACAGGCATCCAGCAAAGAGAGGTGAGGATAGGGGCAATATGGTCCTTACTCACAGGAAACATGACCAAACCACACTGCAAATTTTTGAATATGAGCTGTTAAATTATATGGTAAAACAAAACATTCATTCATTTTCTAAACCGCTTATCCTCACTAGGGTCGCGGGGGGGTGCTGGAGCCTATCCCAGCACTCATAGGGCGAAGGCAAGGAAACACCCTGGACAGGCCGCCAGTCCATCACAGGGCATAAAACAAAACAAAACAAAACTAAACTAAACTAAACTAAACTAAACTAAACTAAACTAAACTGGATTTATTGTCTTTAAACTGTAGGAGGTCCTGGGACAACCAGTGCTTAAAAAATGAGCTGCACATGATAAGATACGAATTTAGTTGCTGGCTTCATTGGTTTTCTGGGGGGCATAGAGTTGCATGTCATCAGCATATCAATGAAAATGTGTGTTGTGTTTAGAGCAGAGGGGGCACAGGATTGGACCAAGGACAGACCCTTGGGGAGTGCCACTGATGAAGGTGGCTACAGAAGAGGATGCATTACCAATGGCAAAAGAGTAGGTTCTGCCAGTCCAGAGCTTTGTCCAATGCCAACCCAGTCCTCTAGTCTCTGAATGAGAATTTTATGGTCAGCTGTATCAAAAGCAGAGCCTCGGTCCAGGACTAAAAAAGAGCAGTACTCATAATTGGCAGCACATAGGAGGTAATTTAAGGCCTTTATGAGGGCTGTCTTGGTACTGTGGATTGAATAGAATATACTTTATTATCATGTCCTGCATGAAAATTGCCTTTGGTCTCACAAATAAAACACATAGAATACATTAAAAGACACACTCATTCCATTAAACATAGACATGTATCCACAAGGCTGATATAGCACATCACATGTACCCTCTAGCCCACCCACACAAGCATACACATCAGATACAAGGCAACAAGCACCAGTTCCAGCCCATTTATAGCACTCGTCTACATCTCCCCTTCATCTAGCGTTTCCATAGTTTATTGACCATGGAAATTGCATTTGGGATAAAAGACTCTTTGTATATCTTTTTCCTTGCCATATGTACTCTATATCGCCGCCCTAGGGTTAGCAGCTCAAATTCCGGATGGAGGGGGTGGGTGTCATCATCTAATATGTTCATGGTTTTTCTGTGTACTGCAGTGCTGTGTAGACTATCTAATGTTTTTTGAGGTCGCCCTATAATTTTCCCTGCCATTTTAGCAATTCTGGACAGCTTGTTCTTATTGTCTAGAGTCAAGTGACCATACCAGACAGAGACATAGAGTAAGTAATGACACTCTCTATCAGACATATGCCCTCTCAAGAAATTACAGCTGACTCCAAAGCCCTTCAGTTTCCTAATTAAAAACAGCCTTTGGCTGGCCTTCAGTGAGACACAGGGTCAGCAGACTGTGGTGTCGTTTGAACTGACTGGAATTTCATGAAATCAACATGAAATCAACTAAGAGGAAACTGCTTTTTCCAAAATTCTTGATAAAAATTGCAATTTTGACATAGGGATCACAACCAACCAGAGACCAGAGCCCTATCACTTTGACATGTGTATTTTCATTTGCTTTTCATATTTAGTGACACTGACAAATTGTAAACACTGAGTCATCATTTTTTTCTGAATGGCTTTAGTGCCACAGCAGCATTTCAGGTGACTACCTCTTGAAGCTCATCGAGAGAATGCCAAGAGTGTGCAAAGCAGTAATCAGAGCAAAGGGTGGCTATTTTGAAGAAACTAGAATATAAAACATGTTTTCAGTTATTTCAACTTTGTTTGTTAAGTACATAACTCCACATGTGTTCATTCATAGTTTTGATTCCTTCAGTTAGAATCTACAATGTAAATAGTCATGAAAATAAAGAAAACGCATTGAATGAGAAGGTGTGTCCAAACTTTTGGCCTGTACTGTACAGTCATACACCATTTTCTACACAGAAATCAGTGTTTATAAAAGAACATGCAGTAAGAACATGCATACCTTCTTGCAGACTTCACACCATGCACACAGAGTTTTGACTGCAGGTGGAGAAGTGGTAGAAAAAACATAAAAGTGGGAATTAGTGACATTATTATTGTTACTTTATTATTTATTGTACTGTGTCCTTAATACCCAATTAAGGACGCAATTTCATCGTGTGTATGGTTTTGTCCAAGCCGATTTATCTATTTTTTAAATTATTATTATATTTATGAGTGAGAATATGTCTGTTGCACTGTGTCACACATAATACAGATGGGCTGATGGCTGGATTTATTTAGAGGCACATGTGCGATCAGTGAATAGTCATTGTGATGAGCTCTAAACAGGCTGAGCCATGCGTAATGGCTGTGTGTAATGACATGCAGCAGTGGCAGCTTTGGTGCTGTTAAAGGACTTTGCTGTCCTTTCAGTTGTCATGTCTAAAAAGTGAATGAGCTGCAACCTCCACTTATGTCTGATTGTGGGAGTGGCCATTAGGCACATGTATGTGTGAACAATTACACAAAGACTGAGATTTATAAACCAGAACCATGCATACACACCGCTTTATAAATCTGACCTAAAGAATTCATATGCATATCTCTGGCTTTGTACACACACATTGTTTTGGTCATGAATTTTACAGTTTTATGTATCTAGCCCCTGGATTTTGAAGGGTTTTAATAAGTTGAAATGATCTCAACAAGTCACTTCAAATACATGGGATCATATCCAAGCACACTCTTGAGACTGAAAGCTTTTTAGTATTCAGTTTGCTCCTTGTGGACCTTCTCCTGAGTCTGCCGTGGACACAGAGGAGCTGTGAGGATCACATTTGATGACACAGGCGTCTGTGGGGTAATAATGTTTGTTCTCCTCTGCTGGTGCTGGCAAATTATGCAGAAAGAAAGGCTGGCGACAAGGGTCAAGGGGTCAGACCGGCGCAGTTCAGACACACGTGAGACACACAGATACTCACACACTCAAATGGGCTTGGGCTTGAGGTTGTTTATCTTTTGGACCTGCATTGATCATCCCCTCCCAAAAGGCCAAAATGCATGGATGAGATCTGCCCTGAAATGCAGCATCCTGTAGTTTCAGAAAATGAGCTGCAATACCACCAAATATATACATACATACCACATCACCACATATCTTTTACATTATGTCAACTATATCTGTGTAAAATTTTGAACTTTATAGGAGTTAGTGAGTTTTTAGTTTGTGGTGTCAAACCCTAACCCCATGCACTGCTGCTCCAGTTGATTTTTAATTTTAAGTTAACGAAAACAACTTTAAAACTACTAACAACAAAAAATAAAAATGACAAAAAATTACCTGAAAATAATAAAGAGTAAAAAAAAGAGTAAAAATGATAGGAAATTTGCTAGAAAAATTTTATAAATCACCAACAAATTACGCCCAAAAACGAAAAATAAAAAGATGCATTTTGTTAAAAGTAGGGTTGGGTACCGAAATGCGGTGCCAATAGGCCACTGGTTCCGACGTAAACCGTAGTAACAAGACCGAATAAGAACGAAAATTTCGGTGTCTCATTTCGGTGCCGGCCGCTGGTGTTCCGGCGTCAACTTGCGGTTGCCGAAGATGCCGAAGGCAAAACGCTCTAAGGAGGATGCAGACTCTGCGACATGCAGCAGATTCCTTAAAGCAACGTCATGCAAGGGAGGTAACACGTTGAATTTAATGAAACATCTGTCACACGTGGAGTTTATTTAAAAGCCGAGCAATGCACCGTGTTTGATAATCTATGTCAGCGGTCCCCAACCACCGGTCCGCGGACCAGTACCGGGCCGCAAGATATTCCCGACCAGGCCGTGCAGCCCGACTGTAACCCCCCCTCCCCCGCGGTTGCGCATAAATGGCACGAGTTTATTAGTAGGGGAGAGTGGGGTAAGTAGTGCCAATTTTTACTTTAAGTGGCTTTAAAGCGAGGGGATTACAGTAATGCCTCCAACTAAAATATGCACATATAGTTTAGGATGTTGTGCATCCCTGGGAACAATCACTTTGGATCTTATATAAACTGTTTGAGAAATATAGCTTTCGAAAAAAAAGTGTGGCACAACTTGCCCCTGGTGCGGGGTAAATTGTGCCATTAGAGAGAATACACTGGGGTAAATTGTGCCATTGATAAATGAAGTAAAACAGATCATTTTAATCTCACAAATTATAATGCTATATAAAAGCAAAACAAATTCAACACAAAATTATTTATTTAACATTTATTTATTATTTTAACAAGATCACAGGCCACTTTTCTATAACAAGGCCAAGCGCCACATGAATACATACCCAGTACAAAATAAAACTTCCGAAATGAGCACCTGAAAATCATCTGAATCTGAATCTGACTAGTTTTAGTGATCAAAGGTAAGAAAATAATGCACAATAACAATAAAATACAAGAAAGTAATATATAGCATATAATCACAAGTTGTGCCACTGGCACAACTTACCCCAAGGCCCTTTGGCACAAATTACCCCAAGCCCACCATTTTGTAAAAAATGCATCCCCGAGCTGTTTTGAGCTAACATCATGCTAACTGTATAGACTCATGGTGTAGCTTGCTTAAGTACTAAAACCTGTGCGAACTGTTTTCAAAGTTTTCTATAATTGTTCAAACACAGCAATCAAAAAACCTTGATCATGGAAATTTTACTTTGGAGGGCAAAAAAATGTTTTTTGAACTTAAATGTGCTTACCTGTCAAGCCATGTGTCTCCCTTCTTTACAAGATGAGTGAAATGGATGCCTCTTCAAAAATATGTGGTCACATGACCAACTTCTTCTATGGTTTTCTAGATAACAGGGGTGGCACTACTTGCCCCTTGGCACAAATTACCCCACTCTCCCTTACCATATGTTACTTGTATTTATATTGTTTAAATATTTAAGTTAATATTGTGTTCAATTTGGCCCAGGAAATAAAAGGGTATTGTTTTTTGACAAAGTGTGTGCGTTTTCGTTTTTTTAAGTACCGGTTCGAGAACCGTTTAAGCACCAGAACCGTTTAAAAAATACCGAGGTATTTGGTATCGGATAAAACCCGACCGATACCCAACCCTATACCCGATACCCAACCCTAGTTAAAAGGAAGAAATGCTGTTTCCAGGCCCGTGGGTTTCAAAGGGTTGAACAAAATGTGATCTTTTGTCCACATTGAAGTGAAGACACATCAAAGCAGTTCAAACCAGAATGCTACAAACTCTTGTGGGCTTGTGGCAGACAGGTTGTTCGTGTTTTGGATCCACATTGATCTAGTCAGATTCTCTCTCACACACATCCACATCCAAGGAGTTTGCAAAGGGACAGAGAGGAAAAAGCAGAAGGCAGACTAGATGACCTCTACAGTCCTCTTTGTGTGTCTGCCCTCAGGGAAGCCATGGCATTTCACACACCAGTGGAGGGGGGAGGGAGAGAGGTGAGATGGAGAGAGAAAAAGGAAGGCGTGGAGCAGAATGAACAATAAGAGTCACCTTATAGCGAGCTATACAGCGTTCAAGGTCTGCTGATGCTGAGAACCACAGGCAGGACAAAAGGTTAACGAGCTGATGCATGGGTATGTATTCCTCCTTGCTGCAAAACCAATGCCATGATGGCAAAGCTGCACTGTCTCCCAAAGAAACCAGTAAATCAAAAAGTCCAGTATCCAGTTGTGTTATACTATTCAGCAGTGAAAGAATCCTATGAGCAGTATGCCTGCACATAAATGAACACTGGGTCAGAGAGAAATTGTGTACCAAAGACACTGAATTGCTGTCCTGGGAATTCCAGCAGATTTACATATCTGTGGCTTATATTCATCCAAAAGCAAATGACAGCATCGCCTCCGATCTGGTTCTATAGACTGAGCAGAAACTTTAGCTGCTGTCTCCCAGTGGTCCTCACCTAATTCTGGGAGACTTTAAGCACTCCTCACTGGAAATAACTCTCAGAAACCTGTGAGTAAATAGGAATAATTATGTGTCCTGTCCCACAAGGAACAATAAGATACCTGACCAGTGTTATGGATCAGTTACGGGAGCTTATAAATCTACCCCACTTCCCCACTGGGCGCTGCAGATCACAGTACACACCTTATCCCGACATATCACACATGGTTACAGAGAGCGAATGTGGTCACCAGAAAGGTGAAAATGTTACCAGCTGGTTTCATCTTGTTTCCTGTGACCAGTTTTGGCTTCATTTTGGACAGTTTGTTCACGTAGCCTGCTGCTTGCTTGGTATGTCCTCTGCCTACTCTGCTGGAATTACCTGTAGCCCTGCCTACAACTGCATTATGTAAAGACTTTTCAACCACATCCTTACCTCTGATGTCTGCATTTGGGTCCATATGCCTACTCATGTATGACACCAACACTGAGTCAATGCTTTTTTTTTTTTTTTCGTGAATGACATTAGGGCCACAGAAAAACAATATTTTTCACATATGTAGCTGCCATGTTAGTTTCAACAGTCATATCAAACATGCAATGGAGCTTTAAAGATTCTTTCACATAGGCATGGCAGGCAGTCTGGCCTGGGTTTGTTTGGGCTTTAGTGTTGCTGTCTGCTGGATCAGTCATAAATATCAAAGTTGTATAGCTACACAAACCCTTAAAGTGTGAATAGCTAACAGTGTCTCTCACACTGATGGCCTGCCATCTTTAGCATTTCAAAATTTACCTTTTGTAAACTGATGACATGCACCATCTCCTTTTATAAGTCTGACCATCTCTGGTGCAGCTAAAGTCCGATTTATGGTTCTGCGTATGTGTAGCTGACAGAGGGTTTGCGTAACAAATATGTCCCTTGCAGGCCCTCTGCGACCGCCGCAGAGACTTGCCGCGCACCTCCCAAAAATTGTAACTACACGTTAGAACTACGCAGACCACAAGAGCTATGATTGGTCCGCCGAACTACATCATTTCCGACATTTTGCCCCTTCAGCTTCACTGTCTGCTGTAGTACCACATTCCAATAGTTTTCACCTCACTACTTTGCACCTTTTGTTTGTATTGATTTGCACATTTCAATTCTTTTGCACCATTTGTACTTAATGTGTGCATTTCAGTTATTTTGCACCTTGTTTTGCACTATTTGTTTGAGAAAATAAAGCAAGTAAGTTTTATAAAAAACATGACTGTTTATTTACAATGCTACAAATAAGGTTTTTGAAAAGGCTTGTCAGTGTAGGTAACAAGATGATAATAATATATCAGTGGGGACTTGCTTAGCGTAGTAGACCAGCAGGACGCACAAGCATGAGAGGCACACACCATCTGCAGAGCAACTGCGTGCACGTTGCGTCTAGTGTCCGCAGAACCATAAATCGGCCTTTAGTTAGCCCTAGCAGTTTCCAAGACACTGCTACGGTTGTCGCTTTCACGCTGAACCTACATGTGTAGGTCCAGCGTCTAATACAGTAGCCTGCTTTCCACTGTGGTGCCAAACGTGGGCGTGCTTGTGCGTTTAAATTGTTACTTCTGGTCTTTGATGGTGCCTTGGTGGGGGTGTTGGGACCACTTTCTAGGTGCTAATGGCCCACTAAATACCCATGGGCCAGCCAGGGCTAACCAAGGTCTGAGACGGAGTTAAAGGTGATGGGTGGGGAGATGGTGCAGCTGTACAGATGTCAGCACAACTGCCTCTTTTTGTAGCAGAAAAATAACAGACGGTGTATGCTAAAATGATGACCTCATGTAATAAATATATGGTGAGAGAACTGACAGCAATGGGGATTCAACACACAACAGGACATGTCCACCAAAAACTGAAAAAACTGAGGTGTCAGTACAAGGCAGTTAAAGCACACAACACACAACATGGCATCTGAAGGAAAAACTTCTGGTAGTCATTCTGCAGTAGTTGGTTGGTACTGAGTGTGCAGACTTTACCCACTTGCTTCCTTCTTCCAACCGGGGGGCAGAAAGCAGCACCTCTAAGGACACATCTAACTGAGCCAAGCTCCAAAGCAGAGATGACAAGGTGTCTTTAGTCTTCAGGCCTTGTCTATGGCTAGGTCAGACATCTGCCCTCAAAAGTCCAAACTCTGATCCTGTGTCATTAAACTTTATCTCTGCACATGACTACAAAGTACATAATTACATGCATATAAGGATTTTTATGTACACAGATATTCCTTTGTATAAATACTGGGCTTCTGTATGACATAGGTGTATGTATCGGGCCATATGATTGCTGGCCACTTGTGCATAGATAAAATCCATTCATGATCTGCAATAGTGTGTGGATCTGGTCATTTTTCACCATTGCTGAAAGTTTTTTTTTTTTTTTTATGTAGTTGGTGCAATCCAACTATTTAGGCTACCGATATAATCTGTGCTAGCTAGGGATGGGCGATACCACACTTTTAGGATTCGATGCGATACCAGTACTTTTTCTTGCATTTTCATCGATACTGATACCGATACCGATACTGCTTATTTCTTATTGGCAATTTTTTTTCATTCAAAATATTATTACATTTAAGACAAATTACATGACAAATACAGACTATTTATACCATATTTATTATGGTCAATGCATAATAAAACTAAAATTAAAATAAATAACAAATATGAATTAAATAAATTAAATATGAACAAAAATTTGAACATTTTCACTGTTATTGTTGTTTTCTTGCACTTTTCTTGTCAAAAAAAGAAAAAAAGACCGATCTGCCATTATTTTCTGTGTGTTCCTCCGGCTCCTGCATTCGAGCCACTCTTGCTGGCTGTGCTGTCGGGCCGTCACGTGACACGGGCCAGCTCAATATGCCACCAGGCTCAGGGGTGTCTCGGCACAGTAAGTGAAGCAGTGGTGTAGTCTAGTTTATTCTAGTGGGTATACGCGCGCGCGCACGTGCTCGCACGCACACATGCATGCACGCGCACAAGCACGCACACACACACACACACACTGTAGAGGCTCCCTTTCTGAAACGTTAATGTTAGCTCCAGCTGTAGTGTCCCCCAAAATATGGTCAAAAAGAACCCGCTTCGTAACACAGAGAAGGCGACTTTATGAACGGGAAAGTGAACGTTATGTCTAAAAAACATACTGATACGTATCTCTGCGCATTTTTAAGTGGTTATACGGAAATTTGGGACCTTTTCTAGTGGGTATACGGCGTATACCTGCGTATCATGTAGACTACACCACTGAAGTGAAGTAAGCTATCTAAAACAGCTGAAAGTCATGCATGCACCTCCTATTCTTATTTGTTAGTATCGATATTTTTTTAAGGAAATTGGGGCCCTATCTTGTGCCACCCGCTACCCGCTGCCACTACCCGCTACCCGCAAATTGCGGATTTAGGAACTTCCGCTATCCCTAAACGGTATCTTGCGCCACCCGCTACCCGCTATCCCTTATGCCGACTCCGTCATTTGCGCCTGGAGGTGTGTCCATGGGCGTGTTTCATGCGCTATCCCTAAAGTTGCTATCTTGCGCACACACTTTAGGGATAGCGGATAGGTCAGGACCACCCGCTATCCGCTTTCCCTAAAGTTTGGGCTGTTAGGAGAGCGCGTCCAGGCGGCTTCAATGCGCGCCCCGACGGAGCCTCACCACGCACACGGCCGGACTGATACCGGGACGCCACCGGAATGGACTGAGTATATTACTCATATAGACTGTTTAGAGGAAAGACTGTTTTAATTGGACACTTACGCCAGCACGTTTTATTGTTTTATCATAAGCCAGCAGCTGTGCTATATTTTTATTTTTAATATTTTATTTGCCCAATCTACCTTGTCAATAAATTAGTTTACACATAGTTCCCCCTCTGCCTCTTGTGTGTCTGTGGTGTGGCCCGGGGATTTTACTCAATCTGTGCTGAAGGCTCAGCTTTGACTTTACACAGTAGAACAGACTGTTGATACGTTGCTAGGCAACGCCCTGTGTCTAGCGCATGCTTGTGACGTACAGTTTCGTTTTCAGGTAGTTTTGATTCAGTTTACGTTCAGTTGGTGCGAGCAATTCCTCAGCCTGCAGAATTCGCCAAGTTTATCCTTTTCTTTTGTTTGTGTGCGTCCGTGACCACAAGTGAGTAAACCCCCTTAGCAAGGATTTTTGGTGTAGTTTATTATCACAGAAATGTGTAGTTTGTTACTGTATATTTAGTTGGAGATCGTTTTGGATTAGCAACGTGTTAGCTACATTCCTGACATTCCTGTTTCTCCGTACATTTATCCTGACGCTATTTCGGGTTGTTTAGATGGCTAGCGATATTCCTTGGGTATTATTGTTAACATAGCATACTGCTGTTGCTATATTATTATTGTTTAGTACCAGGCTAGATTATTTAGTAAAGATGTTGCATAAGATATTTCGTTGTTTAGCCATAGAAGTAGGCTAATTGCCTGTTGTTTATTTCTCTTTAGAACCACACACACACCCACAAGCTAAACCATTAAGATTTGGACCCATGCCTGTACTGCTCTCTGCTTCATTAACAATAAACACCCTTGAATGAAGAACCTTCGTCCGTGTCCTGACCAGACACCCCATACTGTTGACTAATATTCCCAAGAGCCAGTAGTATCCCTTCACTTCACAATCAGTACAACCTTGTGACACGTCCACTTGGACACATGTCCAAGTGGACACCTCCCGAATTAACTCGCCTATAATATAATATATAATATGTATATAAAGCCAACTTGCTTTAGCCTCAGTAGAAGCCCTGAGAAAATCTACCTCCCTCTCTCCATCGCGGGTTTAGGATTTAGGATTTAGGATAGCGCAGCCTGCCCTTAAAGGCAATGGCACCTGGCACACTGATTGGTTTAACTGGCGTAACGCCCAAAACACGCCTATGCATAATATAGCGGGTAGCGCAGGTGTTTTGCGGATAGCGGGAGGTGCACAAGATAGCAACTTTTACTGGGGAACGCCTCTTCCTAAATCCTAAATCCGCAAATAGTGGGTTTAGGGAGTCTGGTGCAAGATAGGGCCCTTGATGCCAAATGAGTAGCATGTGAGTATCGATATATCGATACCACAGAATCTATACGCCCATCCCTAGTGCAAGCCATTTACTGTCGTAGACCTTGCCAGCTGTCATATGTATCTCATGTAATGTACAGTATGTTTAGAGTGGGCCTCGCTGTCAAATTTCCTTTAAATGTGGCAGGTTGTAAAGTAGCTTTGTCATAAACATGTTTACTTAGACCAAATTTATGTAGTGACACTCATATGTTACCACCATGTTCCTGATGTTGTCAGATAAGGAGTGAATAGACAGGCTCGCCAACCAACAAAACTAGGTAAGTTGGACAAAATTCATAGGAAATGTCAGCACATAACACCTAAGGTGGAGTGAGATATTAAATCTATCAGTCCGTTTAGCATAAGGATGACAGATGTCCCTGTTATTAGGAGACAATCCCCTTATTTGATGCTTTGTTCCCGACTGTGGCTGTCCTGAAAACACCCTCCTCTCTGGACTGCACTGGTGTAACCATGGGACTTCTTGTGATTTATAATTTTTATCTCAAGACCACAACAATTATATTGTAATTGTAATTGAGAGTATATCACTTTAAGAACTTGAGCTGAGTTTTAACAGTGTTTGTCAGTGGCTACCACAAATGAGGAAGATCTCATCACTTCCTCCTCAATTTGCAGATTGCAGACAAACAATCTCTGAATCTCTGAAGTCTCTGAATTTCTTTCATAACCATGGGGAAAAAATGTGATTAGTAAATGAGCAAAAAATTATCAGAATACAAATTAAACAACCACAAAAAAACAGCACAACAATTTACAAAAACATAGCAAATAAATAAATAAATAACAAAAGTTTAGCAAAAAAAAAAAAAATGAAAATAACAAAATCACTAATGTCCCCAGATTTGCTCCTAAAAATCTGGTCACCATAATTTGGTAAGGAATAAGTTTGGATAGAGGTGTTCACAAGATTCCGTCATAGACTTTCACTGACTCTAGAGTGTCAGACTTTCTGTGGTTTACTGCAATGTTAGGATTCCTTCTTCTTTTTCTTTCAAAGAAAAAAGAACAGAAACTTGTTCCATCTGAGTGTGTTCTCAATAACATTCCAAGGCTGTTGTTAAACACTGTTGTTAAACTTGAACAACAGCCAAGCTCATATTTGATAGAGCTGTCACCATGTCTGTGCTGTGTGGGGATGTGCTGACACAGAGGGAATAAAACTAATGGACAATGTGTATGATAACTCTTTCAACTTTGGCATTCATTCACTATACACATTATCTCATTATTTTGTTTCTGAGCATTTATATTTGGCTGCCAAACCTTTATCTGTAGAGAGGATGTTTTAGCTCAGTAATGTTTGCTACAGATTGAGTGCAGAGCTTGTGGTTGATTAATCAAGTGAACAACCTCCAGTGCAATTCATTCACTCCATTATTTTCTTTGAAGCACTTCAAGTACTATTAAAAAGGGAACACCACAACTACCAACTATCTATAACTACATCTATCTATCAGCTACATATTTTTGGTCTCTATTTTCATGAATCAAGGCACAGGCACTGGATGTGCAGGCTTACAGTGCAAGCTGATTTGGGGCATGACCAAGAGAGGGTTGGTAATTTTGTGATCACAGGTGAAGGTGAAGTGGAGTCGCAGTAAAAGCAAGTGGTGAGAAGGACTGGATCAGATGGAATACATAACCAGTAGGTGTAGTAGGTGTGGCATCCAATTAGATCAGCTCTTCTCATCCTTTTTAAAATCAGTGCATACAGTGCCACTTTGAGGAAGAGAGTTCTGATTGACTTTTCCACAAAACCAATGGGTGTAGTTCAGAACCTGAGCAGCATGGTTTCCATTCCAATCATATATCATTTATTTTTCATCATTTATCATGTCATCGGTAGGGTGGAGTTGACCAAGGCGTATAGCGCAAAGCATTATGGGTATTTGAATGTTCATGAATCTGCGACCCTGAAACCTGGAGGTACAACCAAACTCTTGAAAACTAACAAAATAAGATCCCCCCCCCCACACTTTTAAAAAATGTTACTGTAAAGTAACAAAGCCATACCATGCACTTAAAAACTGGCGCAGAAATCAGATGCTAGTTGTGCTAACCTGATGCAACAGGAAAGAAGCAAATACTACATGTGCTGAGGCCTGACTAACACTGATGGCAAAAAGAAACTTCATGTCATTCACACTTATACTGGGTGAATACTATTAAAAACAAGGAAAAACAAAAACAAAACAAAAACAAATGTTAAAAAATGAAGGTCTATCGCCCTCATCCATGCATGTAGAATGAATTTTATGTTTGCCATAAATTATAGCTGGATAGCTGTAGCTTTATAAACACTGCTGTAGCTTTATAGCCACATCCAGTGTTTGCCCAGCTGATTGGGATTCACATGGAATAAATGCCACCTAAACACATCATATGAGCAGTTTTCTCCAACCTTGGAGTGCACACGCTGTTCTTGTCCAGGAAAGGTCTAAGATGCAAATTACATTTAACACATGGGATCATAAAAACAGACATGTAGCACCCCAAATATGTTGACAAAGGCAGATTATTTTTTTCAATTTGAATTCACATTTCTAGTTGAAGTCTGGTCACTATGTTTCTGTGCACAATGATGCTAACAAACTGTGTAGTTAAGTTGTAGTACAATAAAAAATATTTAATTCCTATTCTGCCAATCAAATTTACAGCCATGCACCTGCTCTACCACACAATGTTGTTAATCACAGACATCATGCCTTCTGTATTTTGAAATGAAAATGCCATGCTTTAGGCGTTACATATGGGAGACCTATTTGAAAGGAAATCCTGAAATTACTAAACTACCACAGCCGGGCAAAGTTCTGCCTGCATTCAACAACATTGTCACTTGTCTGCATGAACTCGCTGGACTTGATCTGTTTCAGCGTGAAAACAGAGCCCCTGATGTCTAGTAGACCTGTCTTGGGAAAAATTCTCACATTCACATAAAAAGTAAAAGTGCTTTATGATTTTTTGGGAAAAAAAAAAAAATAGAAGAAGTGGGTAGCTAGCATGTGCAGGTATAGTCACCATGGCTGAATGGACAAAGAAAGAGTGCTGCCTTCTGAGACTTTTTTTGTTTGTTTGTTTGTTTGTCCCAATGTCTCATACCCTTTATTTGAAGCCATAGCAGAGGACCTAAGACATGACTCATTGCCTGGGAAGCAGCAGGAACCACTGTGAGCTCATTAGGTCCAATTTGTCAGTCTGGACTGATGCCTATCAGTCTTCATTTCAGTCCAGTCCTCAGAAACAGACTGACATCTGATCACCAAGTTGCTGTGACCCCTCTGCAGTTTCTGTCAACAGTATTATTTCACAACTTCTGCCCCCTTTCATCTGTCATAGTATTTTCCCAGAGCTGAGCAGACAACTGTCATCATGATAGTGGAGGACACATCACCTCTTGTTTCTGACTGTGGAGTAAGGGCAAATGCTTTGAAATGTCCAGCCACAAAGCTGACCACAGAGCTGTGAAGATAGAAATTGGGGGGTGACAGTTTTTGATGCCATACCAGATGGCCTCAGACTATCATAAGGTAGTATGTTTCACTCTTTTAATGAAATTAATTTTGGTGCTAGATGGTATATGTCTCAGTGGTAATCATATGATTTTTACACTGACCTTAAATCTGACTGGCATTCAGGACTTCAGCTCAGTGTTTACAAATTATCCTGGCATTTTAGACCATGTCCACACTAAATTTGAGGACATATCTTTTTTCCCAAGCCAACATTTTCTGCCCACAAAAATGGAGCTTTATGAAAATGGTCTCCAAGGAGTGTAGATCTGAAAACACCAGCCTTGTATTTTCAAGTGAATGAGGACAACGGAGCTTTCTGATCACATTACATAAGATCATGTAATGTGAATGTTACCCCTAAATGTATGTGTCTCATGGGCTGTTTTGTAACCCACATAGCAACAGTGACACAGGACATGCTCAACCTTTTAGGAAGATAATCCCAATATCAGTGGAGTTTTAACCTATGAAATATTATAAACCAATAAATCATCATCATTTGGATGGGACTCTGACTTATGTTCATAGCATTGTTCTAACACTAGGAAACAAGAGTCCTTAACTTTAAATTATTCCCTTATAAACACCTCTTTGCAGTCTTATTCCCTTTTAAATGGATTGCTCATCCTCCTCCTAAAGGGTTAGTTTACCCATTTACAAAAATTTGATTTCACTCAATCCAAGTCAATCCAAGTCTGCTGTTTCCTTTAATCCAAAAAGGGAAGAAGCAGATCAGCCTGATGAGTTTGTCTGTTTCTGGAGAGAAAGGACATGAGTAGAATGCACCATCTGTCATTTGGTTGGCACTTTTCTTTCCAGAGTGATGGATGTGGAGCATGATACATATGTACATATTGTGCATACACACACACACACACACACACACACACACACATATATCTATATATCTATATATATATCTATATATCTATATATCTCTATCTATCTATCTATCTATCTATCTATCTATATGTATATATATGCAACATATCTATCTATCTATCTATCTATCTATCTATCTGTGTGTGTGTGTATATATATATATATATATATATATATATATATATATGTGTGTGTGTGTATATAGATAGATAGATAGATAGATAGATAGATAGATAGATAGATTAGCACTGACTCCACTGAGAAACAGAATCCCTGTTGGTAGAGTTTCTCTTCCGCAAAGCTGTTCATGACCTTAGGCCCACAAAAGGCGTTGGCAATGAGGACAACCAGTGGCTCAGGCCAAGATTGCACAATCTTGTAAACTGTATCAGCAGCTGGCTTAATGAAAAATGCAGCATTTCAGAAAAATCCATTGCACAATATTTCTTGCTCTCTCTGTAGCAAGTCACAGAGAGATGGCTTGTTATACACTATATGGACAAAAGTATTGCACCTCTTAATCATTGAATTCAGGTGTTTCATTCAGTCCTGTTGCCACAGGTGAACAATATCCAGCAGCTAGCCATGCAGTCTGTCTTTACAAACATTAGTGAAAGAATGGCTCGTTCTAAAGAGCTCACTGAATTCCAGCATGCTGCTCTAATAGTTAATGTAACAGGAAGCCACCACTGCAACAAGTCAGCTGGTGAAGTGTCTTCCCTCCTAGATATTCCACCATCAGCTGGAAGTGGGATTATTCCAAAGTGGAAGTGTTTAGGAACCACAACAACTCAGCCACCAGCGGCAGCACCATGTAAAGTTACAGAGCGGGGTCACCGAGGTGCATAGTGTGTAAAAGTGGCCAACGCTCTGCTGACTCAGTAACTGCAGACCAAACCTCCTCTGGCATCAACATCAGCACAGAAACTGAGCACTGGGAGCTTCATGGGTTCCTGGGTTTCCTGCATGCAGCCTCACATCACCAAGCATAACACCAAGCGTCGGATGGAGCGGTGTAAGGCACGTCATCACTGGACTGCACTGGAGTGGGGGAAACGTATATTTATTTAACGTAAATTTATATAAAGTGGAATAAAACCTAAAATAAATAAATTAAAAATAATCACTTTAACTTCTAAGGATTTAATTCAAAGAGTCAGTTTTCAGTTTTATAGCATGCAGTTTGTTTCTCAGGCACATCTTGAAAGTAAGATCACTGGCAGGGCTCTGTTAGGTGACAAAAGTTCTGCTCATATTCTCACTGTGCCCATGCCTCACTAATGTGAGCCCTCATCCTTAACTGGGTCTGGAGTGATGGAGATGTGCTCTGACAGCTTGTTGGGAATCAGAGGTTTGGCGCCCACAGAAATGTCATTTTTTATCCATTTTCATCCTCTCATTTCTTTCTTTGTAAGCTTCATCTTTGCACAGCCCTGCCTAGGTTGCTTAGCTGGTGGGCTGGTCAGATGGCATTGCATGCCATGATGGAGACAGAGATGCTGGTGGCTAGTGAAAAGCATAAATATATGTGGAGGAAAAATGTAAAAATGAAGATTTCCTCACCCTTTTCTTCATAATACATTATAAAAGGAAAGGCCAGATTATAGGACATCTCTTTAATCCATTGTCTATGGATATTCTCATTTATCCAGGTCATCGTTCTCTTTGGGCAAAAATGAATCGTAGGCAACTGGACTTGTATTTGTCTTAGGAAGACGTTTCGCCTCTTATCCAAGGGGCTTCATCAGTTCATGCGCATCGGTCTTTCTAGTCCGCACTAGTCTGACAAAGACAGTGGGGTAAGGTCCAGGTATTTAACCTCTGTGGGAGTGTCCACCCTAATGCCTGTGGCATACCTGTCAAGTATCCCGTTTTGGCCGGGATTTTCCCGTATTTTACCCTCCTTTCCCGGCCCCCTCCCGTATTAGTATTTTCCCGTAAATTTCCCGTATTTAACCTGCATTTATTAAAAATAATAATAATACCCCGTCTGGTGTGATCGCTCCGTTCCGTGCTTGAATACAGTACACTTCCTCTGCTCTGGCACGGTTGGAGGGGGTGTGCTTCAGCGCGGTACGGGCGCATACACGAGCACATGCACGGTCACGCACGCAGTGCGCGGACGTAAATCATGCAACTTTCCTCCTGCCTCTGCAAAACTGTTTAATGTGCGCAGTGTGATTACCGGCGAATGGCCGTGTTGCGCAATCAATAATCAACCATGTTGTCTGTGTTACTGTCCATTGTGCTGCTGCAACCGCGGATAAACAAAAGTCGGTTTATATATATTTATATATATTTATATATATATTTAATAAACACCCCATGTCTGATTAAAAGGAACAAAAATGTTTTTTAGTTAAATGGAAGACATGATGAATGTATTTGAACTATAACGATACCCCCCCCCACCCGCAGCCACAAAAATCTCCCGGATTTTACTACTTAAATGTTGACAGGTATGGCCTGTGGGTGTGTTCATGCAGGCACTGGTTTCACTTGACCATTGTTTAGGTCTTTCAGTATCTGTCCATTATAAAGCAATCACATGATTTGCCTCCAGTCCAGTGGTACAAAGTACAGCACTTTCTGTTAATTTAAAAATTAATTCAAGAACCTCTTTCCAGAACATTTTAAGCTTCTGATGTTTCGCAAAGAGTGGAAAAAGAGTGGAATGGAAAAGAGTGCCAAGTTCTTCATTGCATTTTATTCAATTATCAGGAATATTGGGATTTAAAATGGTGTGATCTAACAGGCGTAAGATAATGATAATTTGCTATATTTTGATATAAAGACATGAGCCTTAAATGCATTACTCAGACCAAGTCAGTGATGTTTTCTGAGGGTCTGAGGGGAGACTGATGCATGCTGAACAGTCAAGTGAATACATCCTGTCCAAAGTTGTTTTATTCAGAAGAACTTTAAACTACACTTAAGCAAAGAAAGGGCTTGAGGGCACTCAGTTTTCTGTTCAATCTCTCTTGTGCCCTGAGAGTTCACTGCCTCCAACCAGCTCACACAGACATGTACAGGCAAGGCAAAAAGAGCACAGCAAAATCAGCTATGGCTTAGACAATGTTACAAGGTATCTTTAATGAATACTATGCTCTTATGCTTGTTAAAAAATTTGTGATCAAGTCTGCCTCAGCTGTGGTGACTTGATTTCTTTCAAAAACATGGGGGGGAAAGGGATTGACAAATTAGAAAAAAAATCAGAGATCAGAGCATTAGTTTAAAAAAAAACAACAACACTTAATAAGTCACAGTTACAAGACATTTACAAGGCAAAAAATAGGGAAAAAACATGACAAACAATGACATACCACACATGGCTGTAATTGGCTGTGAATTTAGAAGCCAAATATCTCAATTCAGTGGAGCCAGGCCAACATCACAAAGTCTGCATTTTTCTTCTCTCACTGATGTCTGTAGTGGAAAATAAACATTTCGTTGCACAAATCAGCACAGTGATTGGATATAACTCACTACAAGGAGAAAGCTTTGTTCATGGCCACCACCACAGAACTAAATTGACTGAGCTCTTTTCTTTAAGTCCTCCCAGCACAGGTGAAAGAGGAAATCAGTCTCAGTATTCTTCTCTTTGTCTATGAGAAGGATCGGTGTCAGCACCGCCTGCTTTGTTGGCCTCTGTGAGATCCCTATTGAGGGTGGGCCCCTACAGTGTTGTTCTGCAGTGGAGTCCACATCTCCGACAAAGAACAAAGACACAAAGAAACACCCAAGCTTGTCTGAACCAGCGGTTGCTGGAAATCTACCCCACACATCCCTGTTGCTGCTCACCAGAAAAAATCCAAGCTGACAGCACATTTCTATGGGAAGAAAACTCTTGCCCCAGAAAGTGCGCCCAGGCTCCCATTTAGAGTTGACATTCCTTCTGCTTCTGCGGTTTTATTATTGCACTCTCAGTTCGCTGACATTGGAAGCAGGTCAGCTGCAACACTAGAGGGTGGGAATAATTTCTTGGTGCCAGGGTGTTATCAAAGCCACATGTGTCCATTTTATCTGCAGGCAGTCTCTCCCACTGTCACACACAGATCCAAGTGCAAAACACAAATCTGTTTGAGAAAACCCAGCCTAATGGAGAACAAAAACCTTTGAGATTGTCTGTAAGTGAGAGACCAAAGATGCACTGGAACCAACACAAAGATTCTGTCACCTTGTAAAGGCATGGAAACTACTTATGTAGAACTGGCCAAATAATGTGCTGATGGCTTTTGATGTTCTTCAATGAAATGTCTCTCTTCAACAAATAGAGAAAAATAGGCTATCCTCATGATCAGGGTGGCAAATACCTGCCACACACCAAATGCAGGTAAATATTTGCAGTGTCGAGAAAAGTTGCATGTCGCTATCTGCCTAGATAGATAGACAGATAGATAGATAGATGGAAAGATAGGCAGACACAGAAAAATAATGGTTCTAAAATAGTTCTTTCATAGTTCCATGAAGAACCATCACATACCTAAGAACCACTTTATTTAGTAGATGGGTCTTCATTTGAAAAAATATTTGAAACAGGTTCTACATCAAACCAATTGGCTCCACCAAGAACTATTTTCAGAAAGATTTAGAGTGTAAGTTCTTTGAAGAAACCATTTCAGCACCACATCAAAGAACTTGATTTGAGGTTTTTTTTTTCTGTAAAGAAATGGTTTTTGACTGTGACCTGAAAGGTTCTTTGTGGAGTAACAAAATGGTTCCCCAATAGCACCACTGTGAATAACTATTTTTGGTTCCAGTTGGCACCTTTGTTTTTCCTGTAAGAAATGAGAATTAGCTGCTGCTTCCATGTTCCTTTTCTCTTCTAGATAGATAGATCTATCTATCTATCTATCTATCTATCTATCCATCCATCCATCCATCCATCCATCCATCCATCCATCGATAGAGTTATTGGCTCATGAAATGACAGTTGTTCAGGTGTTACCTCATCATTGCTGCAGCCCTGGGGTGTGAAGAATTTGTGTGCATTTCTGTTCAGTGCAATCATGGAGAATGTGATGTTAGCAGATTACAAAGAATGTTATGCTGACACATTGCCTCACTGAAGTGTTCAGAATACTGTGGTGTGGTTAGAATATGACAGTATATAGAATATAATTAGCATTAAACCAATCAGAGTAGGTTAACTGAATGCATCCTGAGGCCTTGCCACAACAACAGCAACGTTTAGTCTGGCTAAATGTTCATCTTTTAATTTATGGATGCCATAACATTTCTTGAGAACATAAGAAATCACCAAATTTAGCTTGGTGTTGGTAACATGACAACTTTTCACAGACGATGCCATGTTGGTTTACTTCTCTGAAGTGAAGGCGTTGTCAGAGAATTTGAGAGTTTGGAATCTCGCACACAGTTTACAAGTTTACCCCCAGGAATGAGAGCAGTTCCAGACCTCAGGAATCACCATGTAATTGAAAAATGTAGGCAAGGTGATTCATGAGGGCTGATCCAGGCTATAAACTGAGGCATCAGTTATAACTTCACTTGATTTTCACATATAATAGTTATTTAAATTTTTGCTCAAACCAAACCAAACAGAATAACTTTGTGGGGCTCAAAACTGTAATAAGTGAGGAAGAGTTGCTGTTGAAAAGTTTGTTCCAATTATACATCAATAGATAACTGCATTGGAGCCATGAGCATGTGGCCTGCTCTATATTTTCTGACCCAAGTGAAGCCCATCAGATCCACTTGGGCCCATGGTCAGGTATGAATGCCACACCTCAGCATGCTTTGGTCTACTCAGCCTGAGCCAGATTTGGGAGAAATGGTAACTTCTTTCTTACTGCCTTGTCCTTGTTTCTTGCCATCCCAAAGAGACAAGCTGCAGGTCAAGGATGGCAAAGCTTGTTCTTTGTCAAAACAGCAGTGTGCTTTAAAAAAAAAAAAAAAAAAGTTGTCTAACCACACAATGGAGAAAATATCTCAGGGAGGAAAAAGTAGCAATCAAAAAGTGCTGATTCTTGGCAAAGTAGGTACTCTCTAGTTTGACAGAAAAGCAATCAGTATGTGAATGCCTGAGTCATAGCTTGTCTCAAGGGCAGAAACTCTGTTTACATACTTTCTAGCAGAAGCATTTCCATTACTTCACTGTACAATGCAACACATTCTGTTTTAGTTCAGAATACAGTTCCTGTCAACTATGTTTATGGAAAATAAAGACATGTTCACCTTTGTCTCCCAGCATACAAGATGAAGGTTCACTTTATTTTAATAATGTGAATAACAAAATGATCTAATGAGGCAACTAGTGCAAATGATTCCTATGAACTCTCCAACGGTATATGTATAACCTTGTTTTCTGTTAGCCTGGGCTAGAGACTGTGGAACTGTAGCAAGGAAAGGATAAAGAAGGAAAGGACAATGTGGCACAGCGACAGCATTCCATATTTGCACCGCTGCCAGACTTTGGTGACACTGCTATTGACAGTGTCGGACTCAGGCTGTTTGAAGGGCGGGGTGGGGGCATCTCAGAGGGCACCTTGTGAGTTTTCTGCATCAGAAAGCCAGCTGGGGAAGCTCCCAATCATCTCATTGTCAGGGCTCCTGTCCTACAGCAGCACATCACATTTTCTCCACTGGAGGCTCATCCAGTAAGAAACTTCCCACATTCTCACATGTAGGGACCCCCTTTACAGCACTGCAGCGCATTTTACCCACCTGAAGGGCACTTCTCCATTAGAGGAGCACCTAATTTATTATAAATTATTATTATTACTCATTTATTGCATGAAGGGGCACCCTAAAGAGCATTTGATCTTTTTCTCCCTGGCAAAGGTCAGATAAAAGGGCACTTGCTCTACTTTTTGGCACTCTAGAAGACACTTTAGCGAAGCTTTTTCAAGTCCATCAGTGAGTACTGTAGTCACTGAGATGGACATGGAAAAGCTCTGCTGTTTGAACTCTGACAGGACAGAGATTCAACTATAGAACAAAACACACTTCACATTATGTGCACATTAGTTGTTCTTGTTACTGGTCTCAAAACATCAGGAGTATGTCAAGCAGAATTAAGGCAAACAATGCTAATGTTATCCACATGCTAGTTTAAAATGTACAATTCCATATATCAAATATGAGCAACTCAGTAATCTGTAAATGGATGGGTTATTTTTGGGAACGTTAGAAGTCCACCTCAATGGCAGAAGGCTAACAGTTAGCATGTGGAGCATCAGCTAGTAAAAATAGCCTCACTCACCACAAATTATGGCGATGTTAGCCGGAGGAGCTGTATGTGTGAACACAAATGTCCACATCAGTTGTTCCACACTTCACCCCCCCAGCACCCGAGTATGAAGAGGGCAAACCTGTGGCTGAGCCTATATGTGAACAGAGCAGGCACGGCGAGCCAGTGGGCATGTGGCCTGCCCCCCGCATGCTCTAGCCTGGCACATTCCAGTGAACACATCTCTCTCCTACTGTAGTAAAGAAATGAACAAGCTACAACCTAATTTTCTAATTTTCACCAAAACGAGCCATTCCCCAAGCAGGACATTTAACCCAGGTCTCTGCATGGCAGGCTTTGAGTGCGTAGGGACTGTCTAAAAAGTGCAAAACTGAAAACAGATACTTCAAAGATATTCAATAACATACTCACACTGCATGAGATAAAGTGCATGCAGTGGCCCAAAACCTGCAGGTGCCACCCCTTACCTAAACTATACAGAGTATTTCCTGTAGGTGTGAACATGTCCAACACAGCAGCCACTTCTCCTTCCCAGGGCGTCAAATACCACAGCTTGGTCATGCCCCTCTGCGTCTAATACAGACACCAGAGGCACTCATTGGATGCAAAAGGCACCCTTTGGTGTCAGTATGAGACAAAGAGACAAAGGGAATGGTGACGTAGTATAAACATGGTGGTCAGCCTGGATGGCAAGCATGTGAGATAGAATAGAGATGGATTGATACTTTTCAAATCTTCCAGCAGTATCCACAGATTAAAGATAAAAGACATGCAAAAAATGACACTTTAAAAGGCCTGCAGTAAGTACTACTAATAAATAAATGGTTAATTAAATAATGTCTTAATGTGCATGGTGTGCAGTGTGTGATAAAAAAGTTATCTCCTCCGGGTGGAGTTAAAAAGCCGCATGGCGTGGGGGAGGAATGATTTCCTCAGTCTGTCGGTGAAGCAGGACAGTGACAGCAGCCTGTCACTGAAGCTGCTCCTCTGCCTGGTGGTGGCGCTGTGCAGTGGATGCAGTGGATTGTCCATGATTGACAGGAGCCTGCTCAGCGCCCGCTGCTCTGCCACAGATGTCAGGCTGTCCAGTTGTGTGCCCACAACAGAGCCCGCTTTCCTCACCAGTTTGTCCAGTGTGAGGTGTCCCTCTTCTTGATGCTGCCTCCCCAGCACACCACCGCATAGGTGGTGCAAGTAAGGCACAGGATCTTCAGGGCCATGTCCAGTATTCATTTTGTTGCCTAAACCTAAGCTTTCCCTAACCTTAACCAAGTGGTTTTGCTAACCCTAACCTCGTGACACTGACACATAAGCAAACTAACCTGAAACATTTCATCCTGAGTGGGCGTCAGATGCCAAAGGGGTGTGACCAAGCTGTGTTATCTGGTGACCTGGGAAGGAGAACGTGTTGGACATGGACAATCTCTTGTTGTGTGCTACATGTGTGAAAGAGCAACTCCGACTAAAGTCCGGACCTGATTCTCAGCTCATTGTACAGACTTCATGCGTGAAAATGGCTAAGAAGAAGCTAGCACCACTACTGTCCTGTAACAGATATGGAAGAAGTGAAAAATATTTAACACTTTGCAAAATGGGTGAACTGTCACCTTAAAGAACTGCTAACCCATAAAACCCCCCACAAAAAATGCCATGTAACGTGTTCTACACATTGTTCCATGTTCATTATGATTCATCGCATGTCTGGATTTGAGGAAGTTGAGTTCCCTATTGAGTTTTCTGTTTGAATATGGCAGTTTACAGGGCTGCGGCCCTTCTATCCTAGCAGGCAAACACAGTCCCAGCTGTTTTACTTTTCTCAAGGTTAGAGATAATGCTCCTCAGTAACAAAGTAAAATGCAGGGCTATGGTGATGTATTATGCAGCCAGCAATGCTGCCAAATTCAATTTGATAATTTTTGTACATAACCCAATGTTATAGGGAAATAATCTGTACCTGGTGGTTTAAAGAAAAACACTTGACTCGACTCGACTTATTGTTCAACTCTGTTATTCTATTCAGGCCCTAATCTCCATGAAGCAGTAAAAAAAAAATCTGTTTTAATGTATTTTGTCCTTTTTAATGTGATATCCCCCCATAAATACATTCACACATGTCTGTAAATTAAATTTGATTAGGATTTACAGTTTTAAATTAAACATCCATCTCAAACAAATTAGCATAACATTGAACAGCACAATCCCAGCTCTTATAGTGAATACATTTCATGAAACCCAGGAGCCTGTGGACAGGCTTTTATTTGTATTATTATTATTATTATTATTATTATTATTATTATTATTATTATTATTTTTAACTTTCTGAAAACACTTGTTGTATTTGTTTGTTTGTTTGTTTATTCATCTATATGTCATTTGCTTGTTTTTTCTTCACAAAGTTTGGCGTAATTTTATGGTCATTTTCTTGCAATTACATTAAAATGTATGATTGTAATTATAAATATAGTTTTCCTGAAATTTTTAGGTGTTTTTCTTTCTAATTTTCTTGTCATTGTCTTGCATTTATTTATTTATTTGCTTGCTTGCTGAATTTCCATGCCGATTTTCTGATCACTTTCTTGTAATGTGGTTTTTCTAAGTTGTTTAATAATTTTCGGGCAATTTTCTTGCAATTTATTATCATCTTTTAAAATAATTTCTTAGTAATTTTCGGGTCATTTCTCGTTAATTTGCTCATGACTTTATTCTGTGAAAATTCCATCCTGTCTCCAGTCATCAGTACTGGAATCCTGTCGTAATTCCCAGGAGTCTGCTCTCCCTGCTGGGGGAGGCTGGGCTGAGCACCGCCCCCCTCACTGCCAGCACAAGTCATGCTGGCTGTGCTCAGTTCAGCTGGCCGCTGCTGGACCCAGGAGCGCTCAGACTGCCTTCAGAGACACAGCATGTCCAGCACCAAGGAGACACTGGCCAGCCTGTGAACTGCTGACGGGAGGAACTGTTTGACGCCGCTTTGCTTGTCGCGCTTGGGACGGGGCCACACTTCCTTGACTTTAGGATGAGATTTTGTCATCTGGTTACAGGACGGAATCAGTGCTCCAACACAAACCGCACGGTCACAGCTTGATGTTTTGCCGATGATTCTGGTGGATTACTTTTTATCAAACTGAATTTAACGATCAACCGCACAGCTTTATTCACTTCGGTCCGGAATGGATTCAAATTCAAGCGTTAAATGTAAAATAGTGGTTGTCGGAGACAGTCAGTGTGGGAAAACGGCTCTGTTGAACGTATTTGCGAAAGACTGCTTCCCCGAGGTAAGCCTGTGCCAGCTCCCAGTCCAATACCATCTCTCGCTTCTCCAGTCACCAACTCTGCTGTCCTTCCTCTCCTCTCTCTGCAGGGATATATCCCCACCGTGTTTGAAAATTACACGGCCAGTTTTGAAATTGGCTTACAAAGAGTTGAGCTCCGTCTTTGGGACACTTCAGGTAAGGCTGTCTTCACCCTGGACTTTACATGAGACTGAATGGCACACGCTGCCTATAGAAACTAGAGGGCCATATCCTTGATTTGGGAGCCAGGAGTGGTGGGCGGGGGCAAGACAAGACAAAGTTTTTATCAGGCTGTTATTATTATTTTTATTTCATTCAGTAAAAGTAAGGGGAGTTATACAGTGTATGTGAACGATATTTTAACAACATGATTGCAATTGCAAAGCAGCATTTTGACAGCGAAGAGAGACAAACTTCAATTAAGTCTCATTAGTCAAATTTGATGACATGCATTCTCTGTCATTTTTGGAGCCGTTGTCATAAGAATTGAGATTTTTTGCTGTAGAATAGAAGAATTGAACTCCCTGACTTTATGGGTGGGTGGGCTGACTGAGGAACAGTTCTGCAGCGGTTGTGTTGGGTAATTTACTGTAATCCCATGGTTGAGTTCAAGAGAAAGAGCCTGACGCTGTCTGTCTGGAATGTAGGCGAAGCAACGGCTCTGTTGAAGTTCCTGGATATGAAGCAGGAGTCATATTCCACTGTAACCAATATCTCTGTAACCAGCAATAAGCATACAAATGCAAACACTGTTTCACTGGTGCTACATCAATAGAAAGGGTTTGTTCTCCCTCTAAATCTGAGTTAGGGAGTGGTTCAGAAAAGGAAGAAAAGTTGATATGGGATTTTGAGGACTGATACTGATGTTTGAGCTGGGAAGATACTCAACTCCTATTCATTTTTCTCTAGGTTTATGCCAACAAATTACAAGTAGTCAGTGTTTTACCACAGAATTCTATAATTGTCCAGGTGGAAACTCAACAGCATTTAACCACCATGACACACTAAACCTCGAATGTAATTTGTTTAGTGTTTGGCCTGCTTACTGCAATTTCCCCACATTTTACATTACAGCAAATGAGCAAAATCTGATCCAAGATCACTGATCTGACCTTTACTATATATCATATTAATCATCCTAAACAAAGAGTTTGTGTTACTTTTTAAATAAGTCTGTGCTGATTTTGCTTTTTTCTTGTGTTTTTTTCCACTAATGGTCCATTTTTTCCTAATTTGTTGATTGCCTTATTACCCATCTTTCTGAAAGAAATCAGGTGAATGTACTCATGTTTCAAAAGGTTAAATTGTTTAGATGTCATATCTTATTTTAGATTTAGATTTTTCAGCATTGTAAGAATTTCAGTGAATTTAATTACAGAGGAATTAACTACTCCTCATTTTGCTGAGGACCCTCTGGAAGCCCCTCAGGAACCCCAGTTTGAAAGGCACTGCTTTAAGGTCCCCTGCACACCTATTCAAGTGGTAGGCAAAGTCTGCATTGTTGTCTCTAAGTGAGGAGTTGATTTGCAAAGGACACTAAGGAAGTAAGTCAGTTAATAGATTGTGCAAAGAAAATCAAATGTGTCAGGTTTTCCAGGCTCTTTTTCTGTAGCTGGTCAGGGAGGAACCTGCATCATATCGGAGGTGACTGAACATTGTCTGATCAGTGTGACGTATCAGCAAAGCCACACCTCTGAGAATCTGTGAAGCAACAAATGCAAGCATCCATTCTTGGAGCTTTTGAGCTGTTCTCTCAAATTTTTCGTCTTACAAAGCACCTCCCCTCCTACACACTCAACTCCATCCTCAGGGGAGCTCCAGCAGCCCCGGGTCTGGAGGTAATTACCTCCTATAGGCAGGCGAGCCCAAGCTGTCCTCCTGCACCTTCTAACCAGCCCCAGTCCCCCCCTTCTCTGGTGGGCATGGGGGATAGGGGGGTGGACAGGGGTTTGGGGGTAGGGGGGCGGGGGTTGTTCAGACCTCCTCTGTGACCTCCAGCTGATTGTGACTTCCCTGGAGGTTTGCCATGACTTGTCTCAGAAAGAGGTGACCTCTACACATACTCTCAGAAAAATAATGGTTCTTAAATGGTTCTTCAAAATGCTCTCTGGTTCTACAAAGAACCTCTTTTCTTAAGGGGATGGTTCTTGCACACTTTATGTGGTTCTTAAAAGTACTAAAGGTTCTTCATTTTTATTGGAGTTATTTGGTGGCGGCAGCATGAAATTTGCACTGTAACTAACAATTCTTTTCCTTCTGGATTAATGTGCAGATTATTTCCTCAGTGAATGGATTAATGTCTTGGTCTATAAACCATCAGAAAACAGTGAGAAATGCCCGTCACAGCTGACATTTTTAATACCTTGTCTGGATCCGAATGAAGGAAAAAGGAACATCAGCAAACGGCCAACATGTTCATATTGTTTTCAACCTGCCCACAGTCATTTGGTTTACAACGCTCAAAGAACCTTTTATTCTGAAAAATTACCAAAGAACCATTTAAAAAAGGTTCTTTACTGAACCATTTGGGTCCACAAAGAACTTTCCTAAACCATTTATGGTTCCTAAAGGAACCTTTTCATAATGGTTCTTTGAGGCACTTTTGGGGATTCTTTAAAGAACCATTTACACAAATGGTTCTTTAAAGAACCTCTTGCTAAAAGGCTCTTTGTGGAACCAAAAATGTTTTTTCTATGGCATCACTGCGAAGAACCACTCTTGGTTCCAGTTAGCACCTTTATTTTTCTGTCTGTGCACTTCTACACACAGGGGTAGTGGACATGGGGGATGGGATAGACATGTCCCCGTTACTTCTGTCCTCTCTCCTCTCTGCCAACTTTATTGATGATTCGGCTGTCTCACCTCATTGGTATTGTATACAATCTTTTTCTTGTTGTTGAAATGCTTATGAACAACAATTTAACCCTTTGAAATCCAAGCAATTTTACTTGATTTGTTTCAGACATGAGAAAAAAAGATGATGAGCAAATTCTGAAAAATGTCCTGAGCAACTGAGCAATAACTAAGTTTTGAAAAATTATGACATAAAATTAGTAAAAAAAAAAAAAAAAAAAAAAAAAAAACTATCAGAAAATTCTATCACTGTTCTATTCTAAACTATGTGTCTGGTTATCCACCCATATCACACCCATATGACAGCCATATCACAAAGTGTCTCACACCAGTCCATGCAAAGGCAAAGCCATCATTTCAAAAGTGAGGGGGATGGAATGTTCAGGAGTAGACCTTTTTTTTTTATTATTATTATTTTGATTACATGAAAATACATCAGCTTGTTTGTGGTGTGTATATATAAACCCTTTGAAACCCAAGCAAATTCACTTGATTTAACAATATTTAACATTAAATTTAGGGATGCACAGATCCGATATTAGCATCGCACATCGGCGCTGATATCAACATTTTATCTGGATCGGGTATCTGTAAAAGCAGCCGATCCGTAAGATCGATCCTTCCCCTTTAAATCTTTGCAACACGGCCTACGTCATACGGCACATGTGCCGCATGCCGCGAGAGTTGATTGAGTTGAGTTGCAAACACAAGCAACATGGAGCGAATGAAAGGGTCTGCGATATGGAGGTATTTGGAGGTAGATAATTTTCTTGTAATTTTCTTGTGATTTAACATTTAACATATACTTAGAATAATTATAAAGTAATTTTCCAGGAATGTCCAGGAATGTTTACTAATTTTATAATATTTTTCTTTTGTTTGTTTGGAAAAAATAAATGTAATCAGTTTTATGGTCATTTTTTTTAAAAAATGTATTTTTTAAATAATTTTTTGTACCATTTTCTAACAACCTAACCCTAACCCAGGTTACAAAGGATCAAATGAAAAATTCCATTGTAAAAACCATTGTATAAAATGGGGACAGGGCATTACAGCCAGCTCTTGAATAAAGTGCCAGTACAGAGAGGACAGGTTCCAGTGAGGGGGACAGTTGCGAGAACGTTGAATGTTCATCTCTACACCATTTCATCGAATTAATCACTGAACCTTACGTTCTTCATGCTGAATCTGCCAATGACCTCATGCCCTTACAACACAAATGTATTGCTTTTGTCTTTATCACATACAGTAGATTGAGGGTGAGTTCCCTTGCTCTGGGAAATGAGCTCACCTTCTGGTGGTCAGAAGCATGTAGGCTACCATATCCTCCCAACCACAGATGGCCTTGTCCAGCCCTCTTATCATTACATTGCTTTTCATATTGCCAGACCTTTCTGGAGCACAAGCATGACAAATGGCACCTGAGAATAGTACTGTAACCCACTTTGCTGAAAGGTCATTACAAATACATAGACTTCATTTGCAGGTCCAAGCTGCGCTCGCCTAATGGCATACAACAATGGAAAATGTCAGCAGACAAGGATTTGGCAACATCCATGAAAAGGTTTCAGTAGAGACGTTCCTCGGAGACTTCACACTTAAAGGACTATACTAGTGATTTTACATATTTAGTGTAACATCTACAAAATGTATATGCCTGACGTTACTGCTAATCTTTTCCCAAAGCAAGCATCGTATTTTGGAACTCTGATGTAATTTGTCCGTCCAGCCACTGGTTTCCATTTATTCCACTACCATATGAAAATTAACTTTCAGAGACTTCAAACTTTCCTCACATCATTATTCAATACGGGTGGGAATCACTGGGTAACTGGTGATATGATACTATCATGATATTTTACTAAGGATAACAATGGTACCACAATACAGGCAATTCTGCGGTACATGATATGTTGTAAGATAATTAGCTATGATACATCATGATAGATGAACTGAAGAAGACAAAATACCCTGGAAAAGACAAAATCATTTGCCAGTAAGCAGGAATCAATCATATTTTTCATTGTTTTAATATGCTCAGTGACTGCAACATGAACATGAACAGAACAGTTCCAGTTCAAATACCTAAAGGCAGGGAACAAATATGCCTCATAGGAACTCAAATGTGTGATCTGTTGTTAGCTCCCGATTCTTTTGTTGAAAGCCCAAGGACAGACCGGAGTCAGTCTTCAATTTTCTGATGCAATATTTATTATGGTCACATATAAAGCAAGGCAGCGCTGGTCTCAGTGTGACAGAGCTCCCGCAGGATCTCAGCCAGAAAGAGCCCCGATATTAGGAAATGATACACATTTACGTTCTTGGGCTGGGCCTGCCCCGTACATAGGTTGGACTTAAACGCAACCGAGAATAATTGGCCAGTTACCCGGACATGGACAGGCCAACCACTGTCCATGCCTTGTTTCTGGAATGTGCTATGCTATGTGTGTGAATGTTGACTGGGCATGTATCTAATGCAACAGACCTAACTAACAAGATAGAGAGTTCTGGCTCCTGCTGTGTCTGTCCTCTGCTTAGCAGCCAAGCTGTCCTGAACTATGTAATACATTGGATAATGCAAGAAACATTGAACTATACGGCCAATTGTAACACTGTGTAAATTAAGTTGAAAACTCAAATATCCATACTTGGCACAAGTGCATCGATAACAATTCACACAACAAAGTATTATTATATATTGTATTACTGGTTTATTGTTCCACCCATAGTATTCCATCACCATAAAGTCGTCCACATCGATTTTCCTAAAAGCAGCAGCACTGTTGTGTTTTGTTGACTTGAAATTGGGTGGAGTGAAATGGTCCTCCCGCTGGAAAATAGTGTCCAGTGAAGTGTTTGCTTTACATAGTGAATTACTGGTTCCATGGTTTATGACTGATGACAACTTTGTAGCTGCAGAAGCATTTATGTAGCTGTTTGAACCAAAAATTCAAATTTGAAGATTGGGGGATTTTGATTATATGTTGTGAAATCTTTAGTACTCCTGCATGATTTGCAAAATAATTTTACCCACATTTGAAAATGTGAGTAAATTGTAGTAAGTGGGTCAAACATTTAAAATCACTGGGATGGTCCTTTATTCTAGATAGTTCAGTGTTCACACTCAACTTGTCTCAGCTGTCTGTAATGTGCCACTAAAGAGTCCAATGAGATTCAAGTGATACTGTTGTGTGTGGTTGTGTGAGAATAGATAATTGCCTGGGTTAATGTTAAGTTTGGGGTTAACATGGGGCCAGAGTTAGGGGTTAAGGTCGGGAGGGTTAGGGCTGATGTATTTTCAAGCCCCGCACAGTATTGATTCAGTTTGAGGCTGAGAACAGAAAGAACACTTCTCATTATCATCTCATCAAAGTGTCAAATTCAGTCCTCTGTCTCTTCTCCTACATGACTATTTCTTTCAGATTCCTTTTTTTCATGAGCTCCACCTCACACATGTTCCCATGGAAAAGCCCCCATACCATAGTTCTGCATACAAATCCCTCATGCAGAGTGGCAGACATTTTGAAGACGCTCTGGCGAAGGCTATGAAAATAAGGGCCTCAGCTCTGTTTGTTTAACATAAGAAACCTGACTCGCCAGACGTGAAGATATTTCATCACTGTTTACATCTGCCCATGCAGATTTGTTCATGGAAAAATGTGTAGGGTGGGGCATCAAGTTGTAGCACATGTTGGAGTTCTTGCATGTCAAAGGTGCCTCTTTATTACTGAGCTGACTCAGGAGAGCTGTGACTCAGTTTAATTTGAGTTTAGGTGAATTAGATAGAAAATAGCAAGAGACTGATGGGGTCGTTTGCATTTTAGCCCCTCTGCTGGTCCCAAGCAGACCATCTGGATTCAATTTGTGTATCAGAACATCTTGGCTTTGAGGGGGTTATAAAGTCACTTTGAAAAGTAATAGATCACTTTTTGAGTGATTGTTATGACTTTCGGTAATTCCATGAAATAGCAGACTGGCCTCTGCATTCTTTAGAATTCAATGGGGCAATTCATTGAGCTTGGTTATTCTATACTCTTTTGTGTGCCGTGGAAAAAGCCCTTTGGCAAAGAGCCTCGACCAAATGACACAATACTTCTCTTCAGAAATATGTTACTGTTTTTCTGCAATGACTGCAGTGTGAAAAAAGAGCAAGACCTATACATTATTTGGGGTTTTCCTCTGGATTAGTCATCTTGTAGCCTGGCCTGGGCAGAGCCCTGATAACCGTCTGAGAGCTTAAAGAGATAGTTCACCCACTTTGAACTCTAACCCTTAACATTATTTCACTTCCCCATAGCTGTTATACAGGACAGTAGTGGTGCTATCTTCCTCTCATAATTGTGTTTGGATACTGGCTGGATGCTCCAAATGCTAACTGTTAGCATCCTGCCATTAGAGTTAACTTCCCCCTGGTTAACATGCTTGAAAATAACCACTTCAATCCACTGAAATTGGTAGATTGGTAAAAGTTTGAGTTTGATGATGTATGAACAAATGATAGGAAATTCAGGCTACGTCCATCTGTGAAAGTTACTGCTCCTCTGGGGCAGTAAGTGCAGTAAGTGTTGACAACGATAAAAATACAGTTATAAATAGTAATTTGAGCAAAGCTATCATCGGTGTTGTATGTAGATTTTAGTCCCAGAAAGCAACACTTGTGAAGTAATGTTAAACATTCTTTGAGTGGATTAAGGCAGTTATTTTTAAGAACGTTAGCCGGGGGAAAGTCCAACCCAATGACAGGAGGCTGTTACAGTTAGCATTTGGAGTATCCAACCAGCATTCAGTAATCATTAGAAGAGGATTGCATGACTACTGTCCCACATAACAGGGGGTAAGTGAAATAATTGGAAATGTTTCAAAATCAATGAACTATCTTTTTAAATGTTGGCCAGGTTTCATAGTTTATAGTGCCACACTGAGTGTGCAACCTACTTTTTATATATATTTCAGCCTTATATTCTTCAGGCCAGCCAGTCAGCCTCTTGTCAGCTTTAGTTGTGCAGTTATTTCCAGTGTCTGTTCTGAATAAGTGACTTTGTGTAGACCATGCCTTGTCATGGAACTCAGAGACCACCTGAGTCTGGGAAACAAAATCATATTCTGCTACATTCCTAACTGTGGGACAGGAGGGAAGCCCCCAAAGTATTTTTTTTTCATACAGATCAGGCAATGTGATCCAATTACATCCAGGATCTCAACACCGTTAGCAGCCTCAGGCATTGGTTGCATTTCATGGCATCCAATCACCACTCCAAGTGAAAATATTGAGATCACAGGGTTACATTTCAGGTTGTTTTATGCTCAACTGTGGTGTGGAAATTTTATACTGTGTCTTGTGTTATTTGATGGAAAAAAACAACAACTTCAAAAACATTGTTTCAGATGGTGTTTTGGTATGTACACCACTGTAATCCTAACCATGCCTTGGAATAACAAAGTCATTGTCTAAGTCACAGCATTGTTGGGAAGGGAAAGGGATGATTTCCTTCAGTTATTTCACACTGGGACCAGTCTGATTCCAACTGTTGAGTGCAGACAGAGTGCTATGACTCAGCTACCACAAAGGCATAATGAACACATCTGGTAATGACTGAAGTTTTGTTGTTTTCAGTCCTTTTTTCTTTTTCCCTTCTATTGTGTGTGTTGGTAATGCTGTGTTTGTCATTTGTGGGGTGGGGTGGGGCAGGGAGTCGGGGCAGTTCTGAAACCATGATTTTGCTGTTCACGTTGATAGGCCAAATTCAAAGAAGCATCTGGGAAGGGACAGGAATGTTTCACCACTAACATAAATATACCAACAAAGAGCGACTGCTCACACAGAACACATGGATATGTCGTTTTAGAATCAATTTCATCACCAAATGTACATAGAATTTGTCTTGGTGTGACTAATACACAGACAGTACGTCAGTTTATTGAGTGACACAGGACATGCTGACATATTCTGTACAAGACCAACGATTTGTAGAATAAAACTTATCAAACATACTACTCCCTTTTCCAGTCCAACAGTATGCTTGATTGATTTGACTTGTTCTATCCATCATTTTTATATGTACAGATTAAAGGGATAGTTCAACCGTTTTGAAACCCCCCCCCCCCCCCCCCCCCCACCCCCACCCCCGTCTGTTATGCAGGACAGTAGTGGTGCTATCTTCCTCTCATCATGACTGAGTGCTGGATACTATCATTTTTTTTAGGGTTAGGGTTTGAAATGGGTGAAATATCCCTTAAAGCATTGCATTATACCTGCAGCATTACACCATGGATTTTCCTTATTTATTGTACCACTGTTTAATTGCAGGTTCACCTTACTATGACAACGTACGACCTCTTTCCTACCCTGATGCTGATGCGGTCCTCATCTGCTTTGACATCAGCAGACCAGAGACCTTAGACAGCGTGCTGAAGAAGGTAGGTAATCTGATCTCTGGATACTGCTGACACTGTGTGATGAAGCTTTTGTTTGGGGAATGTTTGCTCATGTTGATGACTTTGTAGCTGCAGAAGCAGAACATTATAAGGTGGGTTTTTCAAACAAAAATTCATATTTAAAAATTAAGGGATTTTGATTATATATGCTGTGAAAACTTAAGTACCCCCGCATGATTCGCAAAATAGTTTGTAGCAATGTAAAATGTGGGCAAAGTGTAGTAAATGGGTCAAACATTAAAAATCACTGGGGTGGTTCTTTAAGTTATGAATAGAACATTGGCTTAGGAACTGTTAATATGTAGTGACTATTGTCTTTAAATCATCTCCTAACCCTAATTTCCATTGTTACCAAACAGTTAAGACAGGATTTGCAAGTAAGAAAGTTTCTTTAATAACGCAGGATTTTACTACTGAAAGAGATTAGTCTCAGGAGAGATATTGAGCCCGTGACATTTATGCCCCTCTGACATTAATGTGAGGTTAAGAGAACGTTTGGACTTGGATGTTTAGACTTTGTTCCCAGACATGGCTATTGAATACAGTCTGACCTTTGGCCTGTGATGTCACTGAGAATCAGTTGTGTGCCAGCCCTATGGCGAGTAGGCTGAGAGGGCTGAGACGAGGGTTTATATATCGAAGGGCATATAATCACCAGTCTGTTTCTCTCAAAGCTCCCCCTCTGTAAGACCCCAGTCTGTGGCTCAAAAACATACACCAATGTTCAGATACAAATGCACACTCACAGAGACACTCACAGAGACACACTGATCAGGCAGATGTTAATGACTGTCTGCTGTTTGACTCATCCAGTGGCGAGGGGAGATCCAGGAATTTTGTCCGAACACCAAGATGCTGCTGGTGGGATGCAAGTCAGACCTCCGAACAGACCTCTTCACTAAGTCCCATAGCAGACAGACCCCAGTGTCATATGATCAGGTGGGTGCATTAATTGTGGCAGACATAGGATATACTGATGTGTATATCACATCTGTATATCACTTTGTATTACAACTTTGTATGACATAGGATGAGGCAGATGGTCCATGCTTTTGCTCATCTCCATCAATTTGATCTATTCAGATTACTAGCATAAACGGTAACACTTCACAATAATGTTCCATAACAAATGACTTACAAGGCATTAATAAATACTTAAGAGTTTTCTATCATTCCATTCTTCACTAGAACAACATTTTAGCCATTTCATTTTGTGTTTGCTACTTTGGAATGGTCTATAGCCAGGGGTTAGTGGGATTTGTGGGATTTGGCAGGTTGGGAAACCCTAAGATCTGGTGTTGTAGTGCAGCAGAGAAAAATGACTCTATCTGACACTAGAAAAGCTGATATCAAAAAGGTCACAGAGCTTTGTTTGTTTTTTCAAATTTGACTATGTTCTGGTTGGGTTTTGCAATCTTATGAAAGAAATCACATGAATTAGTGCAGGTTTCAAAGCTTAAATTCTTTAGATGTCTTACTAGAACAATGACGAATCATGGTGAGATTAAATCAGAGCCAAGAAAATGTTCTAATGATCCCTCATACATTTTCTGCAGTCTGAGTGACTTAAATTACAGTGAAATTAAACACAAAAAGCCAAAAAACCCTGGAACCTCCTGCAACTTTGATGTCAGTTTATCATTATCACTGACGTGTTTTCTCTCCCAGGGCTCCAACATGGCAAAGCAGCTGAGTGCTCCCTACATCGAGTGCTCTTCCCTCCAGTCTGAGAACAGCGTCAGAGACATTTTCCATGTGGCCACGCTGGCCTGTGTCAACAAGAACAACAAGAACGTGAAACGCAGCAAGTCCTCCAGGGCCACCAAGAGGATCTCTCAAAGCCGAGCGGACCTGCCTGCAGTCATGACGGACTACCAGCAGACCAAAGCCAAGACCTGTGTTGTCATGTGAACAGGAGAACTGATGGATACACTTAAGGGGGAACAAATGAAGTATTTTACAAGACTGAGGAGCACTGCTCTTTTCTGCCATGCTCCAAACTGGATATGACTCAGTGACACTGAAGATGGTAGAGAAACAACTTTGGCTTGTGGGTCACACCTGCACAATGAAGTAGGAATTCATTCAGCAGAGCAACTGAGGCGCCGCTGCTGGCTTGTGATAATCTCCAAACTTGGATTCATCAAACAATGAATGGCTTCTGGAACCTGGGAATTAATTTGTCTCCCACCTGATGAAATTGAAGTAAGCGTACTATGAAATTGCTGTGCATCCATTCCTCTGTTCATTACAGGGACATACCTTCCAAATGGAGGCTCAGATTTGCATCAAACTTGGTGAGAACGTTGGACATTCTCAAGAAGTAGAGGACTTTCGACACCCTTTGGCCTAAAGGAGATGTGAAAATGGGCATGCTAATCTTTCACACCTCTCGACTAAAAGGGGGCACGGCAGTGGAAGCAGCATATCAAAGACCGACTCTAAATGGATTCACGTATCATCAGTGTGAAGACCTGATTAACTGTTGAGGCTGTTTAGTCAAAAGGGGCCATGGCAGTTGGTGTGGCATGTCACAAAAAGTAAGCTAACTTCCTAACACAACAAAAGAGACAACACAGAATTTTCACACAAGGTTTGTCCTGGGCTAAGGAACAACATATTAACTTCTGGCACTGATTGGGTCATGCCTATTTCATATTTTTTTTCAAAGGGGGCCTTACGGGGTGTCCTCTGATTTGATGTGTAGCTGCCTACAAGTTGGTTGAGACACGGCCATGCCCACTTCTGGTTGTACTCTTTATTACAGATTTTACAGGTTTAATTCATTTTCTTGTTTGTGTTCATCTCATATCTTGTTAAGTGAATATATATATATATATATATATAGATAGATAGATAGATAGATACAGATATATATACACACACACACACACACACACACAAGATGTTTACTTGTTTTCTTTAGCTCAATAGCTTCATTTATTGGAAGCTTTAAAAGGTACCATGTCTTTGTGAGGTTTATTGCTTTGTGATATGTTTTGGAACCATTAATTTTGGGTGACATATTACAAGGGATATGAGTAGTAAGTGTAAAAAATCAGCAAGGTTGTAGAAGGTTTTGATGTTTAACTGAGCCTTGCATGCCATATGTTGTTCATTACTACATTTCTGGACGTTTTTCCTGCCGCTGAATCTGTCCTGATGGAGTTTTTAAAAAAAAAAACAAACAAAAAAAAAAACAGCAACAACAACAAAAAAAAAAACTGTGATGAAATGGTTCATTTTAGAACTGTCTGATTTTGTTGTAAATTTGTACTTTATGAAAATGCTGTTTCTGTATGACTTTTGTGCTTATAAATTCATAAACTTCGAGGCTATAGTGTGTATTTGACTGCCATATATGTTAAGTGATTTGCAGTGGAAATTTTATATGCAGTAGTTCCTGATAAAGAATATTCAGGGTGTCAGAAGCTCCGCTCAAGCTGCTATCTGTTTTTTCAGTGAAAAGCAAATCAGGTAGGAGCTTTCATTCTGTGGAAATGGACAGTAACTGGAATGATGTCCAGCTCCACCAGCCTCTGTGTGTGTCCGGGTCACCAAACGCGTGACTTTGCTGAGGGCTTTCATGCTCTGCTCCCATCTGTAGGCGCGCCGCAGGAGCTCTGATTACATGACACAGTGGTTGAACTTTAACACTGCCTCAGCAGACTGTTCTACCAGCCCCATCTGTTTCTGAGGCAACTCAATGAGCTTCTCCAGTGACAAAATGTTCAAGACATTCCAAGTAGTGCTTGATAATGTAGCTTAAAAATAATATCCATCTGTTTGATGCAAAAACATGTCAGTTTGTAAAACATGTCTGGAACCAGGCTAGTTCCCCCAATTTTTTTTTTTTTTTTTTGATAAAAACACAAGTTTATGGAGACTACAGCTTGAGGAAGGCTTGCTGGCATGTGACAGTAAAAAGCGCAATTTCAACCAACTTTATTTATTATAGGCAACACCCATGCCTTGCACAAGTAAATGAATTACACACATGCATAAACACACACACACACAACTCAAACATGCTGGTATGCATATGCACACACCCGCCCACACACACACACATACACACACACACACACAGACAGGGTACATCTTTGCTGATGTGAAATAATTAACAGAAGGCCACCTGCATTTCATACCGCATTTACTTTGCACCATTATTCAGCAGTTATGCAAAAAGCTGCGGCTCAAAAGACGAGGCTTAATGCACATCAGGCTGTGTTGGCACCAGAATCAAGAGGTGCACTTAGTTTTTCCAAAGAAATGTTTTGATAATTTATATTCAGTCAAAATCATACAAAAACATAAAATAAGGCTCGTCTTTCACAGCATGGCATGCAGCAACTGTTTGCGGACAACACCATGGGCAGCTTATTTGTGCAAATAAGCCCATAAAGCATCAAACCAAAGAGATTCCTTTCAAGGCCCTTTACATGCTTCCTAGCACTGGTGTCAGAGACATCTGTGCATGTCTTTCTTGACTATCTTTTGTTGCTCTAGGCAATGTGTCCACCCATTGAGATTCCAACATTGACTTCTGAGGCGTATATATAGAGACATCTGTATTCTCCACATTGACTTTTGTAGTCTTGGTTACATTGTTGATATTTCTTCTAAGCAGGCCCCCCTTTATAATCCTTGTGAGTCATCTGTACACATCTGTAATATGTCTTAGGTTACTGTGGGCAACAATAGCTGAGCATATTGACAAAAGCAAGTGCCTTAATATTTCCGGGCCATCAATGAGCTCTGATGACAGGAAAATGTTTGGCTATTCAAAATCATAGCAGTTCTCGCCAAATAGTATGGAACAAAACAAACAATCAAACAAAAAACTAATTTCTTAAGGTCTATAATTTGTCCCAAATGGAGAAAAAAAAAAAAGAATATCTGCACACTGAATAATTCAAGCTTCCACTATATTTATTTGATCAACTTTACAATGCATAAGGTCTTAGCCAAGCAAACTCTCATGTCATGTCATGGTGAAGTATGACCTCACACACCATTAACCAGTCACATGACACTCTCCCTCTCTCATAATCATTATTTATTCCCCATGTTTTTGTGTTAATGTAATTTGTAAAAGAGACCGTTTAGTTGTTAAATATGTGTACATATTGGAAAATGTTGATATTTTGTAAATAGTTACCTGTTTTTGGGATATTTTGTCATGTGACTAATTCATGATGTATGAGGTCTATAAAAGCATGCCTCACTAAATCTTGTGGGAGCTTGAATTTGTCAGTGTGCAGACAGTCACTTGTATTTCATTGGCCTGTGCTTGTGTCCTGCACCTGCAGCAATATTGGGTCAGATGTACACACCACTGTGCTGTTTCCAAATTGAGGATTAGCTGCTGTATAAAGTCACACATGAGCCTCAGACTCTTCACCAAAAACAATGAGCACAGCTTTTCAGTATTGTACTTCTTTTCCCACTATTACAACTGAAAAATGGAGCAAGACACAGGGAGGCTGGGTGCTTCAGCCTCAACAAAGAGGGTCCTGATAGGAAGGCCGCTAAATGAGTCCTTATTATTCAAGCTCTGTATAAAATACATATCATATAAACATGATCATAACATTTCCTTCAGTAATAAATGATGTGATAATAATGTCAATAAGTCAAGGTTAAGGTCAAAGTTAAAGTCAAGGTTAAAAATGTAAGACTTTTTGAACACTGATACCTGGCTGGTTAAGATGACAGTGAACACTTCAGACACATTATGAATGACAGTATATCAGGAAGATCTGTCAGCTTGCATAATTTGTCCAGATATTGAGACCATAAAATGTAATCAAGTAATTGTGCTCCTTTCAAGGACCATACCAATTATTTTGGATGTTCAGCATAATGTCTACAACATGCATAGACAGCAAGCAGGAGTCTACACCGTTTGACACAACTGAAACACAGCTGACAGGTTGTGTTTCATACAAAAGTCCCTGGGGAAATGTTTGCTTTATACAGCAAATTATATGAATGGCAGTTACTTTATGAGCCACAGAAGCAGAACGGTATGATTTTTAATGTCAGCTTGTGAAGGTAAGTCCCATGGACATCCCTTATGGACATTTTTTGGTTCCCCATCATCACCACAAAACAAACAAACAAACAAACAACACACACACGCACGCACACACACACACACACACACTTGCAATGCAGCAATTGATGCTGAATGGAAAAGACATGAAATACAGTCCAAGAATGCTGCAACTTGTTGCTTTTGATATCGGCATAATCCACTTTGTTTGCCATTGTTTGTGTGTTAAAAGTCTTTATTTGGCCTTCATTTTGGTTTTTCCAAGCTATGGAAGTGATAGGAACACAGGATTGTGGATCAGCAGCCCAGGGGAGCACAGAGAAACTTATGTGAATTTCCTGCGGGATGAATAAAGTATCTACCTACCTACCTACTTACCTACCTACCTACCATGAGAATATTTCTCCACCATGTGGACTCAGATCACATCCAAGGAACTATACAACCCAATACTACACCAAAGGTCAATTTAGATTCAAGACATGACATGCATGTATAATACTCCCTGCCAAGCTGCAGAAAAAGATGACACTTGATAAAATGAACATTAACATCAGTTTGAGTGTATTCTATCAGGATTAATATGGACACTAATTTGCTATCAATGGAAGTGCAATACATTCACTTAAGAAAAAAACTGCCCTGTTTTTTCTGAATTTATGAGATGATTATCTCAGAAGCAGATTTTTTTTTTTAGTTTAAAATGTTTCTCAAAATTCTGAGATAATTATCTCATTAATTCAGAAATTCAGGGCAAAGTCTTCTATAGTGAATGCATCAAACTTCTATAGCTATCAAACAGAAATTAAATTGAAATTAAATTAAATACATTAAATGCGTACACATGACTGTGGTGGAATGACTAATAATAATAAATGCTTGTTATCTGTAAACTCTGTGTGTGTGCGAACTAAATGCATGAAATATTATTATCACATTTGGCAATTACGTGTAATAACAGAGCAAACAGGAATTCCGCAATCACATCCTTCAGTTTTCTATTTTTCTTAGCAGGATTCTGCACAAGCTGTCCCAAAGCTGAGTCTCAGGCCACTTGTCTCTTTAATATGATGATATGATGATATAATATGTTGGCCAGCAGATGTTCTGCAGATAGTCTTGTTCATAAAGATGGAAACAGCTCAGCAAAATGGTGGAGAGGGTGGGTTAGCACACCATGCTGCTCAAATTCCTTCAGTGGAGAAGTGTGAATGGATTGTGACAAAAGAGAGCTCTCTGTTGAATGGTGTTGGCAGAGTGAATGGGGAAATATTCAGTTTGAGCTGAGAGGAACATAATCCCCAGAAGACACGCCCAGATTTCTCAAGATGACACTGTGACTGCCAGGAAACAGGATCTATCCATTAGCACAATCTGCAAGTATGCCTTGTGGAAACATGATGTAATAACACTGATTTTTTTTTCTTTTTTTGTGAAAATAGATAGGACATGCCATTTTTGTTTCCTGCCTCATTTAAATGGCTTCGTAAATACTACAGTCTGAAAGAGTTTTATAGATAGGTAGTAGATTTTACTTTTCCACATAAACCTGTCAGTAACAGCAGTGCATTGTTTTAGTTCTAAGATTAGTTCTAATCAGAGTTTGGCAAAAATAGCTTTAAAAAGAGTGAATCCAGATTTATAATTAAGCAGAACACTTGCATAATTAAAAACTAATCCTGGTTTAGTAAATCTAACTTTAGTGATTTATGTTAAGTTAATTAATTAAACAGAGGCGGTCCTGGCTAGTTTTGCGCCCTGGGCGAAACATCCTGTTAACTAAGAATAACACACTAGAAATTACTCATAAAGCTATATCACATATAGCTTACAAAATGTCCTGTCAGTGTATAGGAAGTTATTTAGGTTACCATAGACCTACGTATAGCAAAAAAAATTAAAAATTCCACAGTCAGAACGTATTGTTTACCAAATCCATAGACTAACAGGCCAATGTGAACTTGCACTTGTTGTGTTGCAAACACAAACTAGCCTATGGGTGAAATTAATTCCATGACATGATGCCTAAAATTCTAATAGTTGCTAGTTCAGCAAAACTAAAAAACAAAAAAAAACAAACAAACAAAAAAAAACTTCTGTGGCTAAGTGGCAACATATTAGCAAGAGGCTAATAAATAGGGTATAGGCTACTGTTTCATTACATGCACAATTAACGTCATGCATAGAGACTTGCATACCTTTATCTTTTGAACGTTTCTCCTCTTCTTCTCTCCTTCTCTTTCTGAACTGGGCACCTGATGTTTTTTTTTGGCCTTTTGTCCATGATACTCCATTGACTTTTGTTGTTGTTGTTGTTGTTGTTGTTGTTGTTGTTTTTTTTTTTTTTTTTTTTTTTTTTTTTTTAACATAACCCAATAAATTACATGTAGCTATAAGGGGTCTATATTAATTTTATGAATGAAATACAATTTATTTGGAAGCAGCAGTTTGTGTTGTTTGGCCTGGGATCTTTCATATCAGAGGTTAGTCTATCCCCTGCCCCCCTCCCCTTTGCTTTTCCTGAGACTCACAACCTGCGCACAGCCTCTGCAGTCGCAAGTTGATCCCCCGCGCCCCCCTCCCCCTTGCCTTTTCTTCTGACACACACGACCTGTATACATGACTCTCAGCAGCAAGTTGACGTGATAGTAGGGGCGCCTTAGCGTCCACTGCACCAACTTGACATGGAAATGAGCGATATTAGTCTAGAAACGTTTTTTTTTTTTTTTTTTTTTTTTTTTTTTTTGGACGGCGCTTGTGCGCCCCCAAGTAGATTGCGCCCTGGGCGGTTGCCCACATTGCCCATAGCAAAAACCGTCCCTGTAATTAAATGATATCCAGATTTCAAGAGGTTTATTTGTCACATGCATGACTGTACTTGTACAGAAGCAGTGAAATGGGATTGCAACTACTCCAGCAACTGTGCAAGTAAAATACAAAAAGTTATAAATATATATGACTTCTATTTACAGGAGATGAAAGAAGTTAAAAATAAACATAAAATATAATAATAATAAGAAGAAGAAATAAGAAATGAATGGCATATTCACAGGATCTATATGTACATAGTAAAAATATACAGTTCGAGTAGTGACAAGTCATGACAGTCGCAGTGTGCAGGGGACACTGCGGCTGTTGTGATGGTGGTCGTGATGCTTGCCTAAAGGAAAAAAACAAACAAGTGATCAAATGAACATTTTATATGAAAAAAGATTGACATCACATGTTGGCAGAACCCAGCAGGAAATATAAAAGAGAGAAAAGAGGTCATTTGTATCTGCTGACAGTGTCAAACGGTAGCTAACAAGCAGTTAACCTACTCATCATGGCTCCATAGAAGACCAAATTTAAGAAATAGGTTCAGCTGTATAAATGAAGCACTATGGCCAAAAATTATAGAAGATAACTTAAAGGACAAAGACATTGTTAGGAAAAAGCCAGTGCCTGGGAGAAACTGGACTGTTTTAATGGATCAACAGAGGTAAAAGAGAGTCAATCCCTTAACTTTCTTCAAGGAATTTGATCATTATGCTCAAAAATGTAGCCATTTTAAAAGTTAAACCTCCACCAAAGTAAATTTAAAGGTAATTCCAGACCATAGCTTAGTTTGAAATGTTTGAAGCAAGTTTGAAGTTTTGGATTAAATTTGCTACAGGTTTGAATTAAAAACTAAACTGAGATTTAAAGAGAGCTTTAGCATTTTTTCCCTTCATTTTAAACTAGTTTGGAACAACAGAATTGAACAGTAAACCATGATTTAATCTGGTTCAACAAGTAATCCTTGTTGGTACAACAGCTGGAGTGATTAAAAAAATAATGCAATGGTGTTTTTATGTGTTTTTATGCCTAAACCTTTCCTTTGCCTAACCCTAATTGGGTGGTTTTGTTTGCTAAACCTAACCACATGATGCTGACATGTGATAAAAGTGAGAAAATGCAATGTGTCTCATCATGACTTTGAAGGGTGCCTTTGGCATCACTATCAGATGTGAAAGGGGCATGACCAAACTGTGCTATTTGATGACCTGGGAATGAGAAAGTGTTGTCAACACCGATTCTGTGGACTGCTGTGAAATTTAATGCCAGCTCAAAAATAGGGCCTCTACGGTCACTTAGTGAAAGCATCTGCTGTTATAAACAGCCGTTGTCAGGTAGCTCTTATCTGGGAAAAAAACCTCTGGTACTCAGGAAGTTTACTGTTTTATGTTTCTGACTGTTTGGAATGAACAGAGTAAAAACTGGTTAGGTGGCATGAGAAGTGATAGCCACCATGAGTGAACAGACAAAAAAATGAACACCACCTACAGACACTACCTCAAACCAAAACCCAAGGAAAAACATCACTTTACTGGACACACTATGAGATTGACAGATGATCTCAGGGATGTGCAGTGCAGAACAACACAGTAATGAGTGCTTCAGTTGATTTCCTAGAATTGCACTTAAGAAAATAGTTTGTTATGTGAATCCACCCACAGGGGGCTGAAAAGGGTGTTGAAACAAATGTGTGTTGCTGTGCATCCCTCAAAAATTTTCAGCTCAAAATCCAGTCTATATCTACCTCATTCATCAGCAGTACGTTCCCAGTGAAGTGCGTCCTTGTGACAGGGAAGAAGTTAAAGGACCAAACTTGAAGATCTGCTTTAAAAACATGCTGCATTTATCATTTTAACATGGAACTTTGATACAGATTCTGTACCCCTGGTCTTTTTCACTTCAGTAGGATTAATATTATAAAGCAAGCAGGCTGTCTGAGCTACAATGTTTCCATATCTGGCTGGAGGGAACTCTCCTCGTCTCTGTGGGGATGAAAGCCGACACTATAGATGAGCTGCAACACCCCACAGCCATCAGCATGTAGAATGGCTCTGTATACCACTAACAGGGACAGTCAACAGTGTGTCAGATAGCTCTTTAGTGTCATAATGGTGTGATGATGATGAGATGAGTGCATGCAGGCAAGGTTAAAGATGATTTTGAATGTTTACTATAATTTGCCACATTTTACAATGCAACAAACCATTTTGCAAATCAAGACTGTCCTCCAGAGGTTGTTTGTACAGCATCTTCTACCAATCTATAGTTACGTTTTAAAGTTAACTGACCTCCTGCAGTCCTGTAAATAATGACTCTGTGGTGTAGTATTGAGGGAGCGACAAAGCCAGTGTAAAGAGGGTGGTGGGGTGGGGCATGGGTCAGTCAACATGACTTTCATTTAGTCGACATATTAGAGGGTTGGAACAACCTAAGTGGTCATATGGGTTGGAGGACTTGTGTGCAAATCATGGCGGCTCTTAAAGATTTCACAGCATATAATCAAAATCCCTTGATTTTCAAATTTGAATTTTTGTTTGAAACCATAGAAATCAATGGGTAGGTCTGGCATGGGGCTTTGGTTCACAGCAAATCAGAATACCTCCAGGAGGTTCACCTTGCCATGGCAACAGCTGTAAACATTCAACTAATGTCACGACGTCGGCAGAGGAGCTTGTTTATGTCGGGAGCAGAATGCCAAATATACCACGACTTTCACTCTGTCACCTGTAATATTTCGGTAATATTTCTGTAATATAGTTACTCAATTGCATATAGGGAAAATTTGTATGGATATACTCTGGAAATTGTAACAGTGCATTTTTTTTATTGCAGAAGGCCTATGAATTAAAATAGTAAGGTGATAATACTAACATTAACAACTGCAGTTGCAACTGTCAGTTTCTCCTCTGCCTGTGCAGCTTCACACTGGAACATGAAGTGTGAATAAGGAGCAGCAGCTGATTTTCATTCAAATAAAGTAAAAAAAATGTTTTGGGAGGAGTCAGAATATCAGAATTCAACTCAATTCAATTCTGTTTTATTTGTATAGTGTCAAATCATAACAAAAGTTATCTCAATGTGCTAGAGAGAGAGACAGAGAGAGAGAGAGACAGAGAGAGAATCACATTGCAGGACATAGAATGATGCAAGCTCGACATAGGGCTGTATAGTAATACTAGTGGTGATAATAGCAGCAATGACAATACTAGTAATGGTTGAAACAACAGTAATACCATGGCAACTGTGGCACATATACATGCAGCAGCTGGTGGCTCCCTCAATTTTAGCATAAAAAGGAGAAATTCTCTTGTTTTTATTACTGAGAATCGTATTACTTATGAGTGTATTACTTATGACAGTAATACACTCATCAATATAAGAAGAGGAAGTGCAGTGATTGGATTGAGTGCCGCGGACCTTGAGACGATCTCTGCTCTCGGCATCTCAAGATCCAACAACCAAAACATTCGGACCAGACGTCATCGCAAGTGGTGCAGTCGACCCATGAAGAGAGGGAAATGAGCCGGGGTAAGACTTAAACTAAGACTAAAACTTGGACCCAAGGCTGTCCCACTACCCAGCCTACTCCTGGCATGTCCGGTCGCAGGAAAATAAAATGGATGAGATTAAGAACAAGACTCAGGCTGACCCAGCAAAGAGAAGCCAGAAACTGCGGTGCTCTCATCTTTACAGAGATAAAATATATTTCCTTATATTTACCTTATATACCTGTGAAAAGTGAGTTGCCTGGCCTCAGAAAATGTGATTGTATATCTTAATTTCCACTTCAGCACAGGTTGTAACCTACATGAGGGAACAGTTTTCTGTCACTCCCCCTGCTTGCAGATGAATATATCCCACCCTGGCATATCTAATAAAATAGGCAACAGGAACTGATGTACCACAACGCTAGGTTTACTTAATCAGACAAAGTACTGAGGGAATTCCTCTCAAGTAAAGGTTTTATTTCACTCTCTTAACAAAACTCACTTTATTTATCTTTACTTTTATTTTTTATTATTGTTGTTATTTTAATTTTGGACGGTATTTTTTTTTTTTAACAGATTGTTGGTTACAACACATTAATAGAAAGCATGTGGTGGGTGGAGTGCTTTTGGAATTTAGTGCTGCATTTGACCTTATAGACCATGACCTATTAATCAAGAAAGTCAGGGTATATGGTTTCAGACACACTACTGTAGGCTTAATGGGAAGTTACCTGTCGGACAGGCAGCAATGTGTTATGTTTAATGGCTCAATATCAAATTTAATAACACCCCAATGTGGTATTCTCCAGGGCAGCTGTCTAGGACCGCTCCTTTACTCCATTTTCATGAATGATATGCCTTTTTATGTTGGAGAACGCAAGCATGGTGATTTATGCAGATGACACTACCATGTTTGAATCTGCCGTAAGCTTTGAACAGGTCAGTGATACACTTCAAAATGAACTGCTGCTTTCCAAATGGGTAGCTGAAAACAAACTTAAATTGAATGTTTGAAACACCAAATGTTTAATGCTAGGTTCCAAATATGCCCTGAGGTCAGATCACAAACTATCTCTTTCCCTAAACAATACCAGAGCTGCCAACTTTTCAAAAAACCTTGGAGTGAGATTTGTTTTGGGGGGGGGTCACATTACACATTACACGCTCAAGCAGGATTGCCCCCGGTATGTACGTCATCACGTTTAAATAGACGTCATCATAAATCAATATAGGCCTAGTTCAAATACATTCATCATGTGTTCCTTTTAACTAAAAGACGTTTTTGTAGGCTACCTTGTAATCAGACATAGGGATGTTTATTTACCTTAAGTTTCGGAGGTAACTTCCTTCTTCAGAAAGGTCCAATTGACAGCCGGAGCAGCACCTGTCACATCCGGTAGACCTGACCTGACCGGGTGGCCGCGCACTGTGCGGTGCCGGCCGGCACCAGGTCTACCGGATCTGACAGGTGCGCCGCGCACACAGACTGCTGTACTTTCATTATAAACCGACTTTTGTTTATATGCGGTTGCAGCAGCACAACAGACACAACACAGACAACATGGTTGATTATTGATTGCGCAACGCGGCGATTTGCCGGTAATCGCACTGCGCACATTAAACGATTTTGCGGAGGCAAGAGGAAAGTTGCATGATTTACACCGTATCCACGTTCGCGCTGCGTGCATGACCGTGCATGTGCTCGTGCATGAACGCTTGGGCGCGGTACAAACTTTGTAATGTGAGTAGCCTCTAACTCATTCATTTCATTGGATAATATGCCGGTGGGGTGAGGGGAAGTCCCTGATTGATCGAAAAGATTCTTCTGATTGGCTGGGCCTCTTGTAAAAGTGGCCCAGCCGCCGCCGCCTCTGCTCTGCAGGCATAACTTATCGATCACAAGTGGCTTTTCTCAGGCTCAACAGATAGATCACAGATAAACAGAACTGTTTTTAGTCAAAAGGAAAAAAAGGCTCTTGATTAGCACTTCAGCGTGAGAAATTGGAGGTGTGGCGTGAGAGTGTGTGGAGCCAATCAAATGCGTGACTCTCATGGCCAATGCGTGAGAGTTGGCAGCTTTGCAATACTGATATTAAACAAGTGAAGGAGGCTACATTGTTTGGGGTAACTACTGATGCAACACTCACATGGCCAACTCATATTGGCATCATAGTCACTAGGATGACTTGGAGTGTTTCCATCATTAGAGGAAGTGCTAGTCTCCTAAATAAGTCATCAATAAAAGTGGTAATTCAATCACTAGTCCTTTTAGTCCCATCTGGACTCCTGTCCAACAGTCTGGTCTTGTGCATCACAAAAGGAGCTGGCAAAACTCCAGTTAACTCAAAATAGAGCTGCTCGCCTTGCACATCAGTGCTCGATAAAGGAGACCGTGTTGGAAATGCATGCTAGACTGTCTTTGCTGATGGTAAAAGAGAGACTGGCATGTGTCCTTATTCTGTTTGTGAATAATATATGTACTGTAGCTAAATCAACTTGCTTATATTTACAGCCAGCACCAACCAATCACAGACAAAATCATGAGACAAGACAAGCAGTAAACAACAGATTCACATGACCTTTGTACATTAATGATATTTGTGAGGTATTTGTGAGGTGTCCAAACTATTAAAATTTGTTGTTTGCTGACGATACCAGTATATATTGCTGTGGTAAACATTTGAATGCAGTGCAAAAAGAGTTGAAAGTTCTTAAAAGCTGGTTTGTAATCAATAAATTATCATTAAATCTAAGTAAAACAAATTTGATAATTTTTGGCGATCGAAAAATAGACTGTGAGCCAAGGCTCAAAATCAACAATGTTGAGATAGAACCTGTATATGAAACCAAATTTTTGGGAGTGACAGTTGATGACAAACTTAATTGGAAAACACACATAAACAATATCAAATCAAAAATATCAAAAACCATTGCAATATTATACAAGACCAAAGAACTTTTAAATCAAAAATCTTCAAATTTACTTTATTGTTCACTTTTTCTGCCATACATTACTTACTGTGTGGAGGTGTGGGGGAATACGTATATAACAAATATTGATCCAATAATTAAACTACAAAAAAAAGGCCATACGAATTGTAAACCATTCAAAACACCTTGACTCAACAAACCCAACCTTTATTAAATTAAATACCTTAAAATTCAATATCGTTGAACTAAGATCCACTCTTGTAATGTTCAAGGCACAAAACAATCAACTTCCGTGCTGCATTCAGAAAATGTTCTCACCCAGAGTGAGCCGGTATGATCTTAGGGGAACCAATATGTTTAAAATTATAAAGGTTAAGACCAACTTTCTAAGTAGGTGCATTTCAACTAAAGGAGTATACCAGTCTCTGTGATAAGTTAAAATCATGTACATCTGTCTGTCAATTCAAAAAGATGTTTAAACTTAAGGTAATTAATAAATATAAATCCTTATTATAGATACAAATTGTAGATAAACATAGTAAGTTATCTTGTGTTACTGTATTTTGGAAAGGATTATTACCCACGCAGGAGTGAACGACATCGCCAGGCAGCAGTCGGAATTTTCGAAAGCAGGACTTCACCCACCTTTTTAACACCGTGTCACAGTCCCAGGTGAGTGTTTTTATCTCCGGTCCCACCCCCACCTGTGGCAGAGGGATAGGCAGCTTCAGCAGGCTGCTCAGCCACCTGGCTCTCCTCTGCCTGTAACACTCACCATGTTGGCTTTATAGACAACTTTGATGTGTTTTGGGAAAGACAGCATCTTTTTGGGCCAGACGGGCTTCACCTGAACAGATCAGGTGCCCGCATGCTGTCTGCCAACCTGGCATACGGTGTGCAGCATGCCAATCTCCCCAAACCTGCAACAGCTGATCTGTCCGCCACTGATTGATGTCCCCCAGGTCCTTGCTCCTATGCATCAACTTCTACCTCTAACCATCGTACACACAACACCGGACATGGACCAATTCACACCAGCACTTCACCCATTCCCATTATCATTACATTACGTCAACACACCAGACACCACCATGCTCACTCTGTGAATTCTAATAACCTAAAGACGTCTTCCAAAACACCAGCAATCCACCTCTTTATGTAATAACTCACCTGTCACGATCAACATGGCACTTTTTAATGTTCGTTCCTTTCTTAACAAATCTTTTATTATCAATGACCTAGTTTTAGATAATAAGATTGATTGTTTATTTTTAACTCAAACATGGCTGGGTACAGACGCACCAGTTGTTCTCACTGAGGCCTCCCCATCAAATTTTAACTTCACATTCTCCGTGAGAAGTGGCAGAAAGGGTGGTGGTACTGCAGCAATAATCAACAGTTCACTTGGACCAATAAACATCTCATTTGATCAGTACACCACCTTCGAACACCATGCATTTGGTTTTAGCAGCCCCTTCATTCTCTGCATCACAATCTACAGACCACCAAAATATGATGCTGCTTTTATCAGTGACTTTTCAGAATTTTTATCAATAATCCATGCCACTTATAATCCGGTGATTTTAACTTGCGCATAGACAGTCCATCAGACCACATGTCCAAAGAGTTTTTAAATCTCCTCAGCTGCATGGATTTTACACAACATGTCACACAGCCGACTCACAAGAGGGGACCCAACCTGGATCCGGTCATTAGCCATGGCTTCTCAGCTGGTGTGTCCTCTGTTGTTGACTTGGCTGTGTCCGACCATTACTGCGTGTTTTTTAATATCACCGGTTTTATTCAGCAGGAGACCACAGAGAGAACTGTCAGGAAACACTACATTACCTCTGAAGTGGCTGCAAATTTTATTGACATTTTAGATAAACATCCTCCAGTTTCTTTACCTGCACCCTGTGATTTTATTGTTGATGATTTTAACAGTAAATTAAAGACAATCCTTGATATTGTTGCTCCACCAGTTTTTAAGAAAGTCCCAACTAAACATACAACACTGTGGAGAAATGAAGAAATCAAAAAAATCAAAAAGAGAAATTGCAGGGTGGCAGAGAGAGAAAATCGAGGAAAAACAAATTAACAATTAACTACCAGATGTACCGTGAGCAATTAAAAATATATAACAAGGCTCTGAGACAAGCAAGAAATAACCATTTTAGCAGAATAACCTCATTTCACAATAATAACCCCCAAATCCTTTTTGACACAATCGACAGTTTAATTAATCCGGATTCCAGCAAGTTCCAACACACTCCAGCAAACTCTCTTTGCGAGGACTTTGCGAACCTAGCTAGGTAAAATTGATTTAATCAGATCCACAATTTTAGGTAATCAAAATACTATTCTTAATACATTTGAATGTCTGTTTTACCCCGAGGAAACACTGGACAGTTTTGTCTTGGTTGATGCTGACATGCTTGGTACAGTAAGTTCCCAAGTTAAACCAACAACCTGCCTTTTAGACCCGATCCCAACATCACTTTTTAAAACATTTTATGGATTCTTCGAAGTTGAGCTTTTAAACATTGTCAGTTGTTCTCTTCAGACAGGTGTCTTCCCTGCAGCTTTTAAAACAGCCGTAGTGAGGCCTCTTCTGAAGAAGAACAATTTGGATCCCAGCATTCTTAATAATTACAGACCAGTATCCAACTTACCATTTTTAAGTAAAATTTTGGAAAAAATTGTTTTTATTCAGCTGAATGATTTTTTAATGAATCATTCAATCTTTGAAAAGTTTCAATCTGGTTTTAGGAGGAATCACAGTTCAGAGACGGCGCTGTTAAAAATTGTTAACGACCTCAGGTGCAATTTGGACACACACAAGCTTTCAGTCCTTGTGCTACTGGATCTAAGCGTTGCTTTCGATACAGTAGATCACACTATTCTTAAATAGACTCAGACACCTGGTCGACCTCTCTGGCACTGTTCTTAAGTGGTTCACTTCCTAACTCACAGCGAGAAAATTCCTGGTAAGCTTGGATACATGCTCCTCAAGAATACATGAAATAAAATGTGGTGTGCCCCAAGGATCAATTTTAGGCCCGATTCTTTTTAATTTATATATGCTCCCACTTGGCAGTGTCATCAGGAGACATGGGATCATTTTTCACAGCTATGCTGATGACACACAGCTGTATATTTCCATGTCTCCTGATGACACAGGGCCACTTGATGCCCTTTTTAACTGTATTTAGACATCAAATCCTGGATGGCAGAAAACTTCCTGCAGATCAACCAGGACAAGACTGAAGTTTTAATCATCAGTCCTGAGGCCCAGAGAGTGAAACTTTTACCAAACCTACAAACACTGTCTTTAAGTCCATCCAATCAGGTAAGAAATCTGGGTGTATCACGGGGGATGGAAGGTGGAGGACCCAAAAGCAGGAGCCAGGAGGCATGGAGCTCAGCAACAAAAATATATTTAATCTACTCACTGGCAACACTGGAAACACAGTGAACGCAGGGAACACATGGCACAATACAAAACACAATGAAGCACAATGAACCAACAAGGAACAGAACTCAAAAGAGGACTGAAATACACAAGAACTAATGATCAAACAAGACACACCTGGGGAAGGAGAACACAGAGGATAGGCTGAGGGAAACACTGGGAGGGATCAGTACAATCAGGGATAATTGACAGACACAGGACAGGTGTGCCACTGGGAGGAGCAAACAAGACACAGGTGAAATCACTAAACGAACCAGGCAAAAGAAACACATGAAACAGAATAAAAAAATCAAAAAAACACAAGAAACAAAACCATGACAGAAACACACATGAAACAGAACCAAACAAAACACAAGAAACACAAAACCATGACAGGGTGTCATTTTTGACTCTGAGCTCAATTTTATTCCACACATTAAATATGTTACAAAAACAGGATTTTATCATTTAAAGAATATAGCCAGAGTCCGCCCATTTCTCTCTCAGGCAAACACAGAGATGCTGATGCATGCTTTTATCTCCAGTCGTATTGACTATTGCAATGGCCTGCTTTCTGGTCTTCCTAAAAGAAACATCACAAGTTTACAACTTCTACAGAACTCAGCTGCACATGTGCTGACGAGGACCAGAAGGCAGGCGCATTACACCGGTTTTAGAATCACTGCATTGGCTCCCTGTATGTTTCAGGATCGACTTTAAGGTTCTCTTAATGGTTTTTAAATGTCTTAGGGGTCTTGGGCCTTCTTATCTTTCTGAATTGCTTTTACCTTACGAACCTTCGCGGACCCTCAGGTCCTCCGACACCGGCCTGTTATCTATTCCCAGAGTTAAAACACGAACACACGGTGAGGCATCTTTCCAGTTTTTTGGCCCCCGATTGTGGAACAGCCTGCTGGAAGACCTGAGGGCCGCAGAGAACGTTGATATTTTTAAAAATAGGCTCAAGACTCACCTATTTAATTTGGCATTTAACTCATATTCTTAATATACTTTTATTTTAACCTGGCTTTTATTTAATGTTCTTCTTATACCCTATACTTTTTGTTTTGGCTTTTAACTAAATGTTGTTATATGTTTATACATGTTTATTTTAGCTTTTATTAATGTTCTTATATATTTTTACCTTATATTTTTTATATTTCTATATACTTTTTATATTCTTATCTTATAGGTTTTCATACTTTAATCCCATATATCCAGTGTTTCCTCAGTGGGGGCCCTCTGCGCTGGGGGCTATTATTGGCTGGGGCTGGGATGTTTCTTCTCGTGGGGCACACCGGCTGGGGTGGATGGGGGCTCTGTGGCGGTGCTCCGCTGCAGTGCTGCAGGTCGTCTGCCTACACTCTTAGAAATAAGGGTTCCAAAAGGGTTCTTCTTGAGGGGCTGAGGTTCTACCCAGAACAATTTGCTTCTGAAAAAGCATGGGTGTAAGATCCTCACCCTACATCCTACATTAATGTAATTAAACTTGCTCAGTAAAGAGGCAAATAAACAAATATAATCATCCCATGGAGAATTTTCCTGTTGAAAAGACACTTAAACAGGGTACCAGCACTGAGTCTTGAACCCTGCTCTCCCATGTAAAAGATAAATGTGATACCACTCATCCACCACTGCTATGTAATTAAACATGTTGAATAGACCTCTATCCTGTCTTGAACCCTCCATCTTCAAAATAGCACTGCTATGCTGTTACCTACTGAGCCACCATGCTATATTGTTATGCTATGTAACTACAACCTCCGGAGGGAGGAGTTATGAGTATGGATAGTGCAAGGGCTGGTGGGATGGAGGGGTGATGATGCCAGGACTTGAACTCCGATCTCCCAGAGGAAAGGCTGAGGTTTGGTGTGTCAGGCCAGGGAGCTGGCCACCCTACTATTCTTGCATTTTTCCATATTACAAAGACCTCATGATGAGCAAACAGCTAGACCTGCTTCACTGGGTCAGTTTGCTTTCCTCAAAGCATTAAAAGATACACTTGAGGCAAAGGACCCAGAACTTTTGTCCCCTCGGAGAAATGATCTGTTACTGTATGACATCCTCAGCAGCCAAACAATGTAGGTTACTTTTATCATTATTATGGAAAACTACTGCACATTGTAGCTTTAAATTGAGATTATACTCCATATAATGGCACTTTAAGACATGTTCAACTTATTCTATTATTTCTCTCCCCAACCAAGGTATCCCTCAGCCAAACAATATACAGAGATTTTAAGCCTGTTCATACGCAGATATCCCGTCATGCGGGAGAAAACTGGTTCAGGACAGAGTAAGCACAAAATGAGTCAGAAAATGCATTCACCTAATGTTCACATTTGCCAAAAATGAGTGTGTCTATCTTTTACTGTATAGGTGTATTTTACAAAATGGCTTGATGTTGACAAATCTGGACAATACTGAGGTCAACAATCATCTAATTTTCGACTGCACTATCCCCTTAAGTAAACAATTCCTCTCTTGGTTGTAGGATGATTTACGTGAATCTCTAAGAAACAAGTTCAAAAAGGAAAGGCGACCCCTTATTGGTGACTCAATGGTGCAACAAATGCATGCAAAATTTTCTGTGGCAGGATCTGGAAGGAAGCGCCATACTCCGGGTCAGCCAAGCCAGCTTCTCTACATAAACAGGCCCGCTGTAAGTCTTTGGAAACAACATATAACTTAAGCATACTTTAAAAAAAAAAAAAATGATGATTGTTGTGTCATTTTTCATGCATCATAGGCTCAGGAAGATGGAGACTTTGGAGAGGATGAAAGGACCATTCAAGCTCATATCCAACATATGTCTACAGAGATGCTTAAATTACACCCAGATGAGAAATCTTTAAAGGAGGGAATGAGACGAATATGTGCTTACTGAAAAACCTTCATGGCAAATGCCAAGGCTGAGGAAATCATTCAAAAGCCAGCACTGAGGCTTCCTAAAATAGTTGGTATCTTCAGTCATTGAACTGATCATATTTAATTTCATGTCTATTATTGTATTTATGATAATCAAGTATTTAGAGCAAATATATTTTTGTCCCTGCTTTCAGCTTCTGTGGGAGATGAAGGCACAATTCCTTATTGAGGTTGATCACAAAATGGTCACACAGCTGGATCAAATGGCAACAAAATATAATCTGTTTTTTGTTTTGTTTTGTTTTCATAGGAGCAGGTATTGGTTTTGTGTGTTGGCACATTTTCCACATTGTCTTTAACTATTTCTTTTATTATCTTTATCTTTTACTGTTTATTGTTGTTTATACTGTTGCAAATTGAGTGGAATTTTAGGTTGTTGTTTTGTCATTGTATGGGATCACCTTATGTGATTTTGGGTTGTTGTTTTTATTCTGTATGAAATTATCTTATGGCTACTCCATACCTGAATATATGTCTTGTGTGGGGACCCCAGGAAGAATAGCCATTCCTCCTATAATGGAGAGATGGCTGATGGGGATCCTAATAAACTAATAATAAACCAGTGAATTATTCTGAATACAGTTTTCTTATTTAATCTTTTTTTGTCTTTCTGTTTGTTTTCTATTTTTCTGGTAATTGTCTTTTAATTTTACTTTTTAAGCAATGTTCCAAACGTTCACTTTTTTGGAAAAAAAAAAAAAAATCAAGGGAGTTTGCTTTTGCTTTCAAAGGGTTAAGGCCTGGTTTGGTTTGGTTTGGTTTGATTTTGAACACAGATGTGGTAATTAAAATACCGTTGTGCATCATAAAAATCTTTCCCAGCTGCAAAACCATAATAACTGAGTGATTGTTCCCCGCGACCCTAGTGAGGATAAGCGGTTTAGAAGATGAATGAATGAGTGAATGAATGATTGTTGGGTTTGAGACAGACAGTTTCTCTTCATTTCTGGAAAGGCCTGCATTTTACTGGCCCTATCTGCATATTTATATGAAATGCAGTTCAGTCAATTAAGGCTTTTTTTTTTTTTTTTTTTTTGTTCTGTTTCTTTGGTGGCACATTTCCTAACCTGATACCACAAATATTGATGATTTTTGTTCAAAGATAGAGCTGAAGGATATAACTGAGACAAGTTGCCACAGAAATTGTTGGCTCACAGCAAATTCCTTTTCTTGGTCTGCTGACATAGAATAATGAAGTCCCTTCCCGATGCAAGCCTAAATTTAATTAAAAAGCTTTTATTTGCCTGTAATGACTGAAGCTATTATCTTGAAACTTGTAAGTGGAGCTGATGTTGGTCTTGCAAGCCATATCCCATCAGCATCACTATCATTAATGGAATACAGTTGTTTTATCTCAAATTAAATGTATGGCCTTCATTTTCTACTACTTTCCAAGGAACCCATGAGAAAATCATCAGCTGTTTGCTGAGTATGAAAAAAACTTATTTGTCATCATTCAATCTGCTACACATTTAATTATTACAAATGAATGATTTTTTTTTTTTTTTTTTAATTAATTATTGTACCTAATTTAAACAACAAAAACCAACATCAAGGCCTTAGATGAAAGTAATTTGAAAACTGCACAACAATCTATTAAGATGACACAGTTTCTAGGTTTTATAATGTAGATTTTTCTGCCCCAGTATAGCTGGATTGATGATTCTGATGTTTTTCTACAGTTGAGACCTAGATATGTCAAATAAACATGATCCATTGAAGGAAAGACCTCTTTTTCTGACTGGGTGGCATTAGAAGTCATGCATGGTAAGTAGGCATTTCTCCTTGTCGGTGCTCTGTAGAACTGCTCTGTCACATTGTGTCAGCATGATGATGACTTTTTGGTGGTTTTCTGGGAGGGATGAGAATGCTGCACTGGCATACATAGGCATATACACACACATACTGGTTTGGCTTTCATCTTGCTTTATATGTTTTTGTCAGTTCACTAATGGATAATAACCACCTTAGTGATGATATTAAACACAGTATAAACCATATGGTATTATGAACTATGAAAGCCTGTTACAGTATATGTAACAGAGAATTTAATGGACATGCCAGTGATTTTGAATGTTTGGCCCATTTACTACAATTTAGTCACATTTTACATTGTAAGAAGCCACTTTTCAAATCATGCAGGGATTTCACTAATCAAATCACAAATCAGTTCTCAAATTTGAATTTTTGGTTGAAACAGTCACCTTATAATGTTCTGCATTTTCCTGTGGAGAGATCCTTTCAGTCTGACCATTCCAAAACACAACGGTGCTGCTGCTGTTAGGAAAACTAATGTAGACGACTTTATTCCAGTGATGGAATACTGGTCCAAGGATGCCAAACAACATGTTTGTTTTGGTTTCTCTTTCAATGATCTCCTCAGCCAGCTGGTTTCCAAAATGGTGGAGTTGTTCTCTGATGTAGCACTGCCACTTTAAACACATTCTCATTCCCAGGCCATCAAATAAAGCAGCATTCCACATCAGAATTAGACACAACAAAGTCACTAGGTTAAGGTTAGAGAAAGGTTACTTACAGGCAACAAAACAGCTTGGTAAAGGTTGGAGCAAGGCAAGGTTTAGACATAAAAAACACTTGGTAAAGGTTGGGGAAAGGTTAGTTTTAGACAACAAAAATGGAAAGTGGACACAGTCTTAGTCACACACTAAGGCTCTCCATGGAAATGGAAATTGAACTCTGGGCTTATGCATGAAGGTCCTGTAGCTTACACTCCTGTCATCATCCACCTCAGGGGCAGGAGGTTAGTTAGCATTGTGAAATAATACACATTTTTCAAAAAGGGTAAACTACCCCTTTACCTTGGTCATGCAGCCTGACCTGTTTGATGTTAATGCTTTGATACAAAACAACCACAAATCCCATCAGTGACAGGAGAATGAAGTTATCTCCCAGCCCCACCCACTGGCACAATACAACTGCCTGCTTAAATGCAAAACCACTGCTGACATTTTTTGGAGGTCATCAGGTAAATCTAATGCACACAGTCATAGTAATGGGTTAATTAAATCAGGGATTAGACACAGGGAAAGACTATTGATTCATTAATCCCATAACACCTCAGTCCCATTTCTGGCAATAGGGCATGCATTATGGATTTAAAATATTTGACAATACAGAAATGCTGTCAAGAATAATTGCATGCATAGCAAATGGCATTTGCTTTGCCATGCTGATTGTTTCTGCACCATTAATGTCTACTGAAGGGGTTGAAGTGACAGCTGTTCCTTTCATTTGCTTCTATTCAACATTGCACATATAGACTTCCTTACAATATATCAATAAATCTTGTTAATAATATCCACCAATTACCTTACCTGACAAACAAGACAGTCTATCTGTCTTGGGATTTATTTTACACTGTGTCATGTTTGATATTCACACAGCAGAGTGATAGTTATTGCATGGGAATCAGCATCCTTCCACATGATCTATTCAGTGTATGCAAATAGACTGGCATTCCAAGTGTGCATTTCCACTTCCACGTTCCATTCCAATGGTAAACCTGTGACATTTTCCAAAGGGCCATAAATGTTTTATGGTTTCACTTCTGGAATCCAATATGTAATACCATAACAATGATTCATATTGATGGTTATGCTGACATTCAGAGTTGAACTGAAGGATTCTCAATTAAATAGTAGATGAGGAACAATTTCCAGGAAGGGGTCTTAACTGATGACTAAGACGTCTAAAATCATTGATGATGAGAACATCTGAGGAAGACATCTCTAAAATTCTATACATTATATCCAATTTCCTTTTATTTATCTATCTATCTATTTATTTATTTAGTTAGTTAGTTAGTTAGTTAGTTAGCTATTGGTGTGTTTGTTTTTGTATTTTTATAAAGTTGTATGCAGGTATACACAACATAAGAAATAAATAAAGAAAAATAAAACTGAGTCAAGTGCAATGTAATGTAACTGATTATGTAAACATCAGTTCATAGGATATACTTGATTAAACTGTAAGATCAATGACAGGGCACAATAGTTATGAAACAACAACAACAACAAAACACATGTATACTCAGCTGTAAATATATGTACACACTTATATTCTTGTGCACACACAATACTTTTCTAATTATCACATCTAGCATTAGGAGAGTCAATAGAAAATAGTCTATGTTGTATACTTCACCTATTTTGACTGAAAAATATGGGTTCAAATGTTCCAGTCCATATATTACATTTATAAGATCTCTTCCTTCCACACAATTAACTAGGGTTATCATTCTTCAATCAATTCCTTGTAATGGTATTTAGTATTTATTTGGCAGTTAATAAAAATACCAAAAACACGTGACAATTCTCCAGTGCCTCAGTGTTCCATTACTACGTATGTCATATGATTCACACTGGAGACAGTGGGCACAGGCGTGTCAGTAGCTTGATATATGTTCCCATAGAGAGCAATAAGTGCATTGCCTAAGAGCAAAAGGAAATGGCCACTGAAGAAGACAGCATGTGCCCTGTTTCCACTGTAGACTCAGTAATGACATCACCAGCATCACCAAAGCACAGCTCAGTGTGGCCGCACACAGAAAGTCACATTTACACATTAGAGAACAATAAGCTAGCTTTGTGTTATGACTGTAAGCATTAAAAACCTTGCTGGTAATCAAGCTATGGCAACTTTTTATTTCATTTTTCTTTCTTTCTTCTTCGGTCTAAGCGCTGCTTTCTACCAATTAATTGTAGTTACCATAAATGGTAATTACTATACATGTACTTTTAATTTTTAATATTACTACTGCAATTTAAATTGAATTTTGCAAATGTTGCTTTATTTTGGTAGCCAGTAGTTGAAAAAGAAGTGATGTAAAATAATTCCACATGTTTAAAAATATTACTTGTTAATATTTCATCTTGCTTTGTTAATTAATTGTCTACTTTTAATTTTTTATATTTACTACAAATTTAAATAATTTTACAATATTTTCTTAATTTATTAAGCAGTTTTAATAGGTTTTTGCCGCTTTTTGGGTAATCATTCAGCACCATAGTAAGTAAAACTGCTAGAGTACCATGGTTAGAAATATAGTAATCATAGTAATCATAAATTACTAGAGTAAAACTGTGGTTACTTCATAACCACATAAAAAACAGAGGAAACCAGAATACATTTTTGTATGGGAATGTACTGGGTAATCAAACATTACCATTGTATTGTTTCAGTTTGTTGCTCTCCTTCAGCAGTAGTTATCAAAAAGGCTTGGGGCCATGATGAGGAGCGCTAAAGTGAATGCAGAACTAGTGCTATGACTGGGAGCAATGGATCAGCTGTGGCCTGCAGGGTCTTTTCCAAACTCCAGACAGACAGGGACTAGGTGAGTAACCCCCCATTATCTCACTGGAACCTATGAGTGTCCAGACATCCAGTGGGAGATATCTCTATCACCAGAAGAGCTCATATCTGCATAGTCCCCTCCATTACTGGTAGGAAGAGGAAACATATTTCCACTCCTTACATTATTAGCTAATTAGGCATGTCTACAGTAGTGTGTGTCAAGACTCACCAGCAGGCATCCTCTAGGTCACTGCATTGATCTCAGAGAGCCTTACAGGATATGTTTCTGGCCCAAGGTCCCAAAACAAGCTAGACTTCTGAGGCTCAGGGGAAATTAGACTGGGCTTTCTATGTCCAGTAGGGTAATATAAAGAGCTCCAGAACCTAGTGGGCTGAGTCTTGAAATATTCATGTCTGCCTCAAACTAAGTAACCTTTGCCTCTGGAACAGTCACTTGTGTCTATATTGTCTGTGGTCTATAGGCCAATTCATTTTTTTTTTTTTTTTTTTTTGAAAAATGTGGTATTATTCACTCCCCTCCAGCTGTTCTGTAGGACAGTAGTGGTGCTGTCTTCCTCTCTTTGTTACTGAGTGCTGGATACTGGCTGGATGATGGCCATTGAGGTGGACTTCCCCTCCAGCCAATGATATTTTGTGAAGAAGTCAGCATCGGTCTCAGACCTAGTTTGAGACAGTTATGTGTATCCTACCTACCTACCTATTTATTTATTTATTTATTCATTCATTTATTTATTTTAATTTTTTTTGGACAACTTTGACCTAGCTATGGTATTTTTGTTTTCAATGAAGTGTTCAGTGTCCATTAAAAAATTATGAGATGAATTATGAGAATTATGATTAGGAGATTCGGTGTACTTGAAAACTGAAATAGATGGGTACTCTGACAATGTATCACAGAGGTTTTAAATTCAAATCTGTTTCCTTTAGCGTACATACCCTGGAAGCATCTAATCTTTTATATACCAGCAGTTTCTTTGGTGGATTATTTTCTTTTATTCTCTTGTAGAATTTTCCTCTCCATTCCTTCTGCTCTGTCTGGGTAGCATAGAATATCCCATTATAAAGGTCCATTCACATCTCCCCAAAGAATGTTAGGCTAATCCAACTCCCAGTCCAAGACAATACGTCTTCCCTCCTCCCTGAAAGATTCCCTAAAGCGTGAATCCTTCATTAAACAGGTGATATGCAGAATACTGGGCATCAGTGTTGATACATCTCACCAGTTTCATTTCATTTCATTATTGTGTAATGCCTTGATTTTTGGCAACCTACCTTTTAACATCGTCAGGGGATCATGCAGCATAAACATGTCCTCAGCTTCAAACACAGATTCAGCATCCTCCCTCAGTCTCTGCAAGTGCCCTAAGCAAACAAGAGTCACTTGTGATCACAGAGCATCCAGGCAGGGACCCAGCTGTGTCCAACAGAAGCCAGTCAGTCAGTCAATAAGTCAATTATATGAAGGGTTTTTTAACTTTTTCATGTCTGGACCCCAAAGTTGACTTTCAATAAGCCAAGGACCCCCACTTGAAGTGAATTTGCTTTGTGGAACCCTTATACTCCAAGAGGTATTTTATTTTTGTGACCAATTTTTTTTATTTGTTTTTCTTTTACAACACCCAGTGTGTGGGATGAAGCATTAGACATAATACAGAAATAGATATACAAACAGCCAAAAACAACAACAAAAAAAGAGAAAAAAACAGGTAAACAAACAACCAAGAGCAATGTGAGTATAAATAAAAATATACATTATTCGAAATTGCATATATTTATGCGTACTCACATCCACACCCCTGTACATACTTTCACATACATGTATCCCATAAATCAAGTGTTGCCTTGATTCATGTGGTTCATTTACTGTAGATCATTGATGCAGAGCTACACACACACACACACACACACACACACACACACACACACACACACACACACACACACTAGTCTGCGCAGCATAACTACACATACACTCTCACACAACACCTACATGCCTACATCCCTAGGACCCCCCGCCCCTGCTATCCGATCTTGGCTGTCAATTGACTATAATTGACCAAAATTAGATACTGTTTTGCATGGAATAAAAACAAACAAAAACGTATTGTGATTTATTTCCCACTAGAACTAACGCTTCCTTCCAGGCCTCAAGACTTTTGTGCCCCACTCAGTTCAACCTTGCTATGGAAAGGTCCATGGAAATATTGTTTGACAAAGATTGATACCACTGATTGATTGACAGTGTATTAGAGGGTAGCCATCTTACCGCTACCATCTTCTTAGCAACAGTTATTCCTAGAAATAAAAGCCGTCTCTGTGCTAAGTTAAGGGTCAGATATGAATCATCATTCAATAATAACAGACAGGGTGAACAGTCCAACTCCGCTTGTAACATTCATTCATTCATTCATTCATTCATCTTCTAAACCGCTTATCCTCACAAGGGTCGTGGGAGGTTGCTGGAGCCTATCCCAGCGCACATAGGGCAGAAGGCAGTGAAACATCGCCAGTCCATCGCAGGGCAGACAGACAAACACTGACATTCACACTCATACCTAGGGGCAATTTTAGTATCTCCAATTCACCTAAGCTGCATGTCTTTGGATGGTGGGGGGAAACCGGAGTGCCTGGAGGAAACCCATGCAGACACGGGGAGAACATGCAAACTCCACACACAAAGGACTCTGGGTGGGAATCGAACCCAGGACCTTCTTACTGTGAAGCGACAGTGCTAACCACTACACCACCTACGACGTAAAAAAGGTTGGCCTCCAGTCTGCAAAGCACTATTATGATATAAAGGAGTGCTGGCATGCCATCTATTCTTAAAGCTATAGAGTTTCAGAGCCTTCCGCCATATAAGAATTGCATGACTAATAACTGGTCCAAAACTAGCTCTACATTGCCGATTGGTGAGATTAGTGAACGTTAACTGGTGTAATGGGATAGGTGCAGCGATACTTCTCTCAATGTCAATAGAGGGGTTAGAGAAGCCAGGAGAAAACCAATTAGCCAAATTACGTAAAATAAAAGCCAAATAATAGGATCTAAAATCAGGAAATGACAGGCCACCAAACTCTCTCCCTCTTTGCAGATTCATAAGTTTAACCTGTGATCTTTTACCTTTCCAAATATAACAAATAACAGCTTGGTTCAATCTATCCCAAAATTTTGAAGGTGTAGGTAGGGGAAGCATCGAAGTAATAAAATTCACTCTAGGCAGGATATTCATTTTAATAGTTGATATTCTTCCGGAGAAGGAGATGGGTAGCTTAGACCACCTGTCCAAATCAGATTCAATAATTTTAATAATTGAATTATATTTTTGAACACAATTTTGTCGATAGATGTATAGATGTGTATCGCCAGATATTTAAAATTAGAAACTACTGGAATGTTGAAATTCTCAGATTCCTCCTTAGACATTTGGTTAAGAGGTAATAGAGATGATTTTGTCCAATTGATTTTATAGCTGGACATATAACTGAACTGATCGAATATATTGAAAACATTTGGGAGAGACTGATTAATATCTGACAGAAATAATAATACATCATCTGCAAATAAGGATAAATGATGTTTTGTGGAATTAATACTAATTGGATGAATATTAGTTGATTGCCTTATAGCTTGTGCTAGTGGTTCCAATGATAAAATAAATAATAATGGGGAGAGTGGGTCTCCCTGTCTGGTAGATCTTGAAATCTGAAAGGAGGCAGAGGTTATTTGCTCCATCATCACACTAGCTGAAGGATTAGAATAAATAGTTTTAATCATGCCAATAAAGTCAGAACCCAATCCCATTCACTCTAAAACTCTCCACAAAAAGGGCCACTCAAGGTGATCAAAAGCCTTTTCTGCATCCACAGACAGGACAGCAGAGGAGGCATTTGTATTTTTTGCACATTCATTCAGGATATGGAGTAATCTATGAATATTATCCGATGCCAATCTCTTCTCGACAAATCCACTTTGATCTACATGAATTAGACTCGGTAAATGTTTGATTAATCTATTTGCAAGCATTTTAGAAAATAACTTAATGTCAGCATTCAGTAACGATAGAGGGCAATAGTGAGCACATTTAGATGGATCCTTACCTTTTTTTAACAGTAAAGAAATGAAAGCAGTGTTAACATCTCTACCAAAAGTATAGCAAACTGATACATATTTAATAGGTGAGGACCCAAAAGATCCCAAAATTTCAAATATACCTCTGGTGGAATACCATCCATACCTGGAGCTTTACCTTTATTCATTTTTTGGATGGCACTGTGTAATTCCTCAAGAGTAATGGGAGCTCCCAAAGTGGTTGACTCCTCTACTGAGATAGAGTTGAGATTAAGATTTTCCAGAAATAAATCAATAGCTTCTATTGGCACTTTTATATCTGCAGTGTACAAATCCTTATAATATTTACAAAAAGTATCATTAATAATCTTAGGATCATTAGTCTGAATCCCATAATCTGTCTCTATTGCCGATATAATATTAGAGTAATCTGAATTGTTCCTCAATTTGCTGGCAAGAAAACGACAAGGATGGCTCCCATAAAAATAATTATTCAGTCTTGTTCTATGAATATCAAATTCTCCTCTTTGGAACATAAGTTGATTCAGTTAATTTTTAACATTAGTCAAAGAAATTGCAAGACTATCAGAATATCTAAATTGCTGTGATCTTTCGTAATTAGATACTAACATTTCAAGCTCCTTGATTCTCTTTAATTGTTCTTTATTTAATTTAGAGGCAAAAGAAATTGTATTGTTCCTAATAAAACCTTTTATAGAATCCCACAAACATCTGTTGTCATCCACTGATGGTAAATTAATCGCAATAAACTCTGACAACTCTTTCTCAAATTGATCGCAGAACCCTTCATTTTGTAATAGAGAAATGTTAAAACGCCACCTATTAGCCCTTTTTTCGAAGACCCGAAATATTGACCCGCAGACCGTCTTCAAACAGCGTCCCTTCTCCGGTGCGGTCCAACTGTCCGTTCAGGTTCGGGTGTGTTGTGCTCCTTGGTGCCCTTGCCGTCTGCCTTCCCTTGGCGTCCTCCTGTCCTCCTCACCTGTCCGCAATCACCCTAATTAACCTGCTTGCCCAGTCCCGTGCGCCAATCGTGTGTCCAGGGGTGTGTCTCATAATCAGTCTCAGCCGTATTCACTTGATCCTCCATAACAAATCAAGACCAGTAAAACCAATATAAAACAATAACCATGCAAAAACATGCAATATAAAATCAAGATAAAATCTAAGAATATCAACTGATAAAATCACACAAAATATAAAAACCACACACATCAGGATCAAATGATAAAAAAAATAAAATAAAAAAAAAACACAACTGATAAGAGTCTGTGACAAATGTAATGGACAGTCACTGTTACAAGTCACAAGTGTCACCCAAACATGAGGAAGAAGGGGGCATAGCCGGTGGCACTGCACACAGCGTTGTTGTGTGCATGGATTAACTCAAGTACTCCAGCAATTTTGTTTCGTTGCCTCTAGATAGCAAAGCATACTCAACAATGTCTGACTGAAATGCTTTACACTGCCATTTCCTGCAGGGTGATATGCGGTTGTGCAACTTTTGGTGATAACGTGGGTTTCATAAAGCCACTTCATCAATGTAGACTCAAAATTGGGCCCTTGAACAGAGTGGAACCGGGCAGGACAACCAAAAGGCTGTATCACCTGGGTCTACAGGGCTTTAACTTTCGTCTGGGTGTTTTAGTCATGCATGGGGATTGCTCAGGCAAATCGGGTGAACAAATCATATGGCACACAGTGTTTGGTGGGAGTTGTGGGGGTACCTTAAAATTAAAAAAATCTAACCCGACTAGCTCTAGGGGGTATGACACAGCGATGGGGTTTAATGGGGCTCTAGCCTCTACTTTCCCCCTTTGCAGGATACAGGTGACGTAACCCTGATGGAACTGACGTACCTCCCCCTCCATGCCAGGGCAGTAGAACCGTTGGCGTATCCGGGTCAGGGTTTGGTCCACACCAGCATGGGCAGCAGCTTTGTGGACTCACCTCCAGACCTCCTTTCAGCTGGAACTGGGACACACAATCTTATAACACACCTCATGAGTGTATTGGTCAATCACCTTGCGACATAGCACTCCATCTCACTTGCAATTTTCCTTCGTGGCTGCAGCTTCTGTGCTCTATGGGAAAGGACCTGATGCTCTGGTCTCCGGGGTGTTGCCTGATCCTCCTCATACCTTTTAACTGCCTGTATGTCAGGGTCACAGGCTTGTGCCTCCTCCCAATGCATCTGCATTAGCATTGCTCTTACCGGGATGGTATTAGATGTCATAATCAAAGGAAGTGACCTGTGCCAACCAGCGCTGTTCTACTGCACCCAGGCGAGCTGTCAGTAAATGAACAACATTATTATTGTCAGCAGGTAGCAAAGGCATCCTTCCATGCTCTTGGGTTCCTCAACTGTTGTGAGGAAAGAACAGACTGCTCTGGCCATTTGAAGAGGGCATTTCAACTGCCTGTCAGAACTTTCATGCCAACTATGAGTGGGTGGGTGCAGTGGTCATCTTTGACTATCACAACCCCTTTATCTTTATTCCCTCAATTTCAAGATCCAACGCCGCGTATCTACTGTAAGGAAATTCAACTCTGTTGGCTGCTCTCAAACAGAAGAGAACAGGAGTTTTTCAAAGCTTAGCCTGTGTGAAATGTTTTTCAAACAAACTGTTATAACTGAACATTGCCCAATGAAAACTTAAGTGGCCCTCGTCTCATCTAGTGGATCAGCAATTCCTGCCCCTCGGACCTCACTAGCAGGGACAGCTAGTTTAATGCTGGCTGTGGGGCAGCTAGCCTCCCACAATTCCTAGCCATGTGTCCTGTTTCCCTGCATTGGCGGCAATTTTGCCTGCTTTGCTCAACTGGGGCAAATCGCTGTTCTTCTTTCCTGCGGGGTGCTCCTGACCGGATGTCACTGGCTGGAGGAGTGGTTTTATTTCCTTCATCAATTCTCAATTTCAGTTTTATTTGTGTATCGTCAAATCATACCAAAAGTTATCTCAAGGTGCTTTACAGAAACCCAACAGATAGTGGCCAAATCCATGGACCAAAAATCAAGGAGGGAGGAGCACATTGCAGGACATAGAATGATGCAAGTTTGAGATAGGACTGTACGGTAATACTAGTGGTGATAATAGAACCAATGAAAGGCAGGTGCTTTGCCATCATGGATGCAGACTCTACAGCTCCAGAGGCAGAAATACCTGTTGAATTCTTGGTTCAGCCCCTTCATTTGGGATTTCATGTCTTCCATGACCTCTTGTTTCAAGGTCTCCTCCAAATCCAAATCCTGCAATGATCTACAGGAAGCACACGTGTTATTCACAGAGGGACATGTTAGGTCAGACTGGGCATTGCCATGCTCCACCTCCAGCAGCAGGGCCTCTTGACGGAATGCAGCAAAGTCCTCTGGAGGGTTAGGATGTGCATACACCTTCAGGGTCTGGGCTAGGGGGCCCTCACACAAGCCCTTGTCACATGGTATTAGATGGTGCATTGACTGGGTTGTGTCACTGCAAAATAGCTCCCGCAACCACAGGATAAAAGATGCAACTGTCCCACCTGGTTTCTGGCTGCAGCTAAAAAACTGAGACCTCAAAACTGGATTTGGGGTGCACTCTCCATAAAGGGAGTCTAAATCCAAGAAAATCTTGCAGACCTGATACTTTTCACCATCCTCTAACACGCTAATCTAGGGTTTAGCCTCCTCAGTTAGCGCTCCCAACACAATGTCAATTTTCTTGGCTTCTGCCAGCTCTTGGGACCCCAAGATCCCTTGTATTTGCTCTTTCCAGTCATAGGACTTTGGGCTCTAGTTTCCCGGCGCAGCGCAGGGTGGCGCAGTGAGGCGAACCCCGCGCAGAGCTACTTTCGACCAGCGAAGCGGCAGAGGCGGACAGTTTCCAAGTTTCGCAGGCGGAGGTGCACCGAGATGGGAGTGGCGGCGCAGCGGGGGGAGGTGCCGACAGATTCGGCTTGGCGCAGTGACAGTTTCGTGCCAAAAGGCTTCGCCGAGGTGCGCCAAAAGCTCGCCATCTGAAACCACGTCTACTTTCAGCGCAAGGCGGAGCGGAGCCGGCGCAGTGGAAGTTTGGCTGCCTGGCGCACATCACCAAAACCTCACAATCTCCTTTGATCTGACATCAGCTGTGACGGGACAGTTGATATGGAGATATATGTATGTGCTGATTGTGATCGTAGCATTGAATAGTGTTTTTTGTCGGTATTTATTGCATCGTTCATGTTCCTGACATTCCGGAAGCCTGCCTGTGAGGTTTTGGTGACGTGTCCGCACAGCTCGCCGGTCTCCGCTCCGCGCGGGTCTCCTGGGCTCCGCTCCGCCTGCGGCAATAGACCTCCATGTCAGCTGTGTAAACTTTCATTACGCCTTCACGCAGCGCATTTTAAAGGCAAGGACAGGGGCTCATTTGATTGGTTAAATGTGAATCGGCTGCGTCAAACCCACTCCACACCTTCTCTCCTCCCCTCCGGCGGTAGGAGGGACGGCGGAGTACTTGCGCCACCGAGAACGGCGTGCCAAACTTGGAAAATCCGCCTGGCCACTCCCAGTCGGCGAAGCGCATCTGCGCTACGCCCCCGCCTCGCCTGGTCTGCGAAACTAGAGCCCTTTATGTCATCTTCTGGCCCTTTAAGTTTTGATAGCCAATGGACGCCAGGATAAACATGCATTATCATGGTGAATTAGCCGCTGGGTTACCCTAGCTGCTCACAAGCTTCCTTGAAATCATCTGTAGCAGTCTTTCAGCAATGGGTCTTAAAAAATAAAGTCTCAATTTGGGAGATATCTATGGCTGATCTGTACAGGTCCCCAAGTGCGCTGGCTTGCTGTACCCGCTGCAACCCATCATGTCACACTGGCCTCTGAGATGCGGGGTCGCCTCTCTCATGCAATCCGGAGCTTCAGAGAGACAGGGAAAACAGTCGGCAGTAATCTGGTCTCACACCGTCTCCCACTTAAGCCCTGAGTACTGGTAGCAACACTCACACAACTGGGCACACGACCTACTCTCTGTGTTGTTCGGTTCCCTGTCGGGCTGTGGTCGCCAGCAGCTCCTCTGCTTCCCAGCCTGTCCCTCTGAGCATCTCCCTCGGAACTGAGCATCATCCTCGTGTGTCATGGCTCCGTTTAAATTTCCACACTGCATCCGAAGTCACTCCTTCCACATGCATGTTCCACGTCAAAATAACTTGACCAGGTGCAGGCATTTCAGCTGCTTGTCAGAAACCGGAAGTCAAGTTACAAACAAAACAAATCAATCCACTTCAAACTAAAAGCACAAAATAAATACAACCAAAAGCATGAAATAAACCCAAAATACAAAGTAGTAGAACCAAAATACACTCATTAACACAATACTGAAAGCATGTGAAATAAAATAAGCACAAAGTATACAACTCATGCAAACCCAAATCCAATACTTCCACCGGATGACAGATGTCATGCTTGAACACTTACAAATCATGGTGAGATTAAACCAGGAAGAAAGAATTCTTAAAACGCCCCCTCATTAATTTCCTGCATTGGAAGATTTTCTAGTGAATTATCATTTTTTGAGTTACCACTGAGTTATACTACCAGTGACAACCATATATGTGTGGGAGAAAAGAACCAGAGCTTTTCCACCATACCAATTCTGTAAATAAAGCTGTTATACTTAAAAGATCAAAGAGATATGCACTCAGTGGTGTTGCTATGAAAGCATGAAATTAGCAATTACTGTCTTATCTCCATCATTGAGTCCTTATAAGTGAATGTTTTACTAACTGCAGGGCCTTTTGTCATCAGCTGTAATGTGCTCTCTCTGTGAACTGCAGCCTGTTAACAGAGAGAAGAGTGGGAAAACCTTTGGCAAATTTACAACTTTGATATGAAGGAGGAGAGAGCAATAGTCAGTATGTTATTGAAGGCAATTATTCAATTCTGGAGCTGTTGCAGAAACAGAAATTTTCACCTGCCTATTATATGAGGGGGTAAAGATAACACTCCATCCAGCATGCTCCATTCATGTGAGTTATGGACCTTGTAACTTTGGGGCCTAAGGCAAACACAGGCATGGGACCCTCTACATCCCTTTTTCTTCTCCTTTTCAACCCTTATTTATCTTATAAGAACATCTTCTAAGCTCTCTTCAGTAGACCTAATACTGAGTTTAAATGCACAGCAATGATGTCCAGCACTCTTTGGGCCAGATTTACTAAGCGGTGCAACTTGCCCTGAATTAAGAAGTGCTTTTCGTCTGTGGATGCTGTGAATTTAGCATTCTGTTTACTCAGAAATGGTATTAAAATGGTCAAAGCTGCAAATACCCTAAACAGCTGTTTTGTAGTGCTTCTGTTGGGAGACAAATGGTCATTTTCAGCTCGTGAGAACAATTAAATGTATTCCATATAATGCATAAGTACATTTGAAGACCTTGTATGGGACGTGGCTCAGGAGGTAGAGTGGTCGTCCGGTAACTGGAGGGCTCCTGGTTCGATCCTCAGCTCCTCCAGAGTGTTTCGAAGTGAACAAGATACTGAACCCCTCACCGCTCCTGATGTACAGCTAGGCACCTTGCATGGCAGCCTCTGCCATCAGTGTGTGAATCGGTGAATGTGAGGCAAAAACACTGTAAAGCGCTTTGAGTGGTCAGTAGACTAGAAAAATGCTATAGAAATGCAGTCCGTTTAGCATTTTACCATTTGTTATACTGTAAAGTCCCTGTTTCATCACAAGGACTCTGACACACTAAAATTAACCTGTACAACACAATAGAGAATAAAAATGTCTACATGGTTGTTGAAGACCACTTAATATTTTTTTGTCAGTGTACCTCTGATGAAAAAGATCTCCTCTTGAAGTATTCATTGCCCTTGGTAGCTTGGAGCCTGAGGCAATTGCAGCCCTTTGCCTCATCGTAAAGTCCGTGTCTGGGTTGTGGCAAAGTTTAAGACCAGAGGGTTCATTCATATCCACATATTATCTTTGACCCAAGAGGCCACTGCAACAAAAAAAGCCAACCCAATCTCATTTGATCCCAGGGCCTCAAATGCCACAGCTTGGTCATGGCCTTCTGCATCTCATAGCAACACCAAAAGGCACCCTCAGCATCTGATACTGGCACAAAAAGCACCCATTAGAAACCAAAGGCATCAGTTTGAGATGCTGGTGATGGTGATGTAGAATAAAGAGCAAGAAAGTGAAATAAGGCGGTCAGGGTGGACGTTGGATGTGTACGACACAGGAGTTTCACCTGATTTTGAGACCTGATTTCTGATTCCTGCTTCCAGTGATACTTTCCTTGTGTGACCGAGACCATGTCCAGTTTCCATTTGGTTGACTAGAACTAACCGTTTCCTAACCTTAACCAAGTGGTTTTCATGCCTAAACCTAACCTATCCCTATCCTTATCCGAGCTGTGGTCTTTGATGACCTGGGAATGAGAATGTGGTTCAAGAACACAAAACTAATCAGCTTTTGACTCGCAATTGGCTGAATTCAGGTCCAATCTGATGCTTTGCTGGTTTATGACTCAGCATGACGTCCAGGAGTTCACAATACCCCTCATGTTACCCTGTTCAGCACCGCTTGTTGGAAGAGTATAGAAATTGCAACTGATGTAAAGGCACTGTTTCTTTGCTGATATTTTACTTCAGCAGAAGTAGAGGTATGACAGTTAATTCTAAAACATTTCACCCACAAAACATCGTGACCCTAAGAATGTGGGTCACAAATAAAAAGCATGTAGTCAATGAAATCGGATTTTTTGCCATTCAGCACATCATATGACATGGTAAATGCAGAGTAATTCCAGGAAGTTTTTTTTGGGTGAACAGGCGTCTTGTATTTTCTGGCAGAATACATCCCGCGGTCACCAGTCAGCCTTCAGCACGGTGGAGGGTGGAAGTGAGTAGAGTTGACCAAGGTGTGTACTGCAAGGATTTATGGTTGTTAGAGTGTTTACGATTCTGCAACCCTAACACCTTACATATCACAAACTAGACTGTTTCCCCTCACTTTTTCAGAAATGTATTGTAAAGTCCCAAAAATTGGGCTGGGTTTGGGAATAGTGTTACTTTGCACTTAAAGTAAAAGTAATATATTTGTCAGATGAGATTTTTTTCCTTGAAACTCTAAAGGGGTAAAAAGTTCATTCTTGATTTTTTTTATTGGAAATTACAAAGAAAAAGACCACCCACAACCTAAAGCCAGAATACTATTCTCATCTCAGCTAACTCACTGGCTCCACAGTTTGTCAATTTATGATGATCAAATATAATATTTATAGCAAGCCTACCACATTTGTACCCTCTAGTGAACAGGATTTAAAATGTACAATACAAAAATACATACAAAACTTACTTAAAATATACTTAAATGAAATTACTAATTTAAAAAAAAATTAAAAAATCTGAAATTACAAATCTACAAAAATGTTACAGTAAATTACAGTAACGTAAGAAAATGTAAATAGTTATTTTCACCCCTGCTCTCACTATCGGGCCCTTCTGGAGCATTCCTCAATTTTTCATACTTGATGATAATTTGGATTTGGGTCCCACCCTTTGCTGAGTCTTCAGCAATTGTGAGATACAATTTACTTTTTCAAGTACTCACTTCCATCTTTTCCCGAATGTTAGGAGATGTCTAAATTGCAAGCAGTAGTTTTGTTGCTTCAGCAGACCACTGTGCAGCCTTCCACTGTCTTTCCCTGTAGAATAATACATGCCAACTCTTGTTGTCATCACAGTTCCCACTTCAGTTCCTACTGTTTTGCTTGCTGGAAACCACCTTTTAAGGTTCCAAGCCAATTTATTTTTGGTCAAAATGCTCAGAACAGTTCAAAATGAGGTTCGCAAACCAGAACAGAGCCAATTCTTCACCTATTTGTATGACAGGCTACATTTGCAGTGCAGTGCTGCACTGAGTGTCCCAATTCTGAGATATCCCCTCACACTGGACATAGATCTGATGTTTTGTGATCAGTGGGAAGCTGCATGGTGTTGTGCAGAGTTAATAACTGACCATTGCTGAGTTGAGATTCATATTTCACTCAAGGATTTCCTCTGTGGGACTGTGGGACAGTGACCCAGTGCAGCTGCCGGGCCTGCATGCCTTGTAGATGGACCCCTGACTAACTGGGTTAGGCTGCTATTCTCAGACACACATTCCCCTTGCATGTGCTCCAAAAAGCTCCACCACTGCATAGCAGCTAGGGTTGAGTGCTGCTCTGAGTCTTACCAACAGAGGGCTATCTATTCCACCTTCTGTAGCTCCTGTGCAACCCCACAGACTCTGCTACCCAGATACACCTGTGCTGCCATTATCTTATAGTTTTCAAAGTGTGGTTCGGGGACCTTCAAGGGTCTTTGGGACTTGCAGGGAGTCCTCAGCAAAATGAAGAATAGGGGATCTAAGGGTCACTTCACATCACTTCACATGGGGGTCCAACGGCTTATTGAAAGTCAACATCAGGCTCCAGACAACACCTGTCACTGCCTGAAATTCTGAAAGCTTTATGGTAGTTTCATGCCTTGTGGCGTATAGCAAAATCCGTCTATGCTTGTGAAGCCGTCTGTGCTTTTCCATGCAGTATGAATTGTCTTTGTTTACTGAACAGTGTAATGCTTCGTTTGGCTCCACAGAGATCCTCAATCCTCCCTGTTGTGATAAAATAAGATACAGTTGGCGGTAGAGTGAAATTTTGTGTGCTGGTGGGGCTGATGCTGGCAGTTGGAAAGGAAAATGGTTTGTGCTGTGCCTCAGCCGCAGAGGAAGTGTTGAAGGGCAAATGATTTGTCCCTTAGTTGAGCTATCGCTCTCTGTCTGGAATGTTAAATGTGCAAGTACACAGCAAACACACTCACCTCAAACAATCAGACACACACACACACACACACACACACACACACACACACACACACACTCGCACAGGGATTCAGCCTCTGAAAATCACAGCAGAGAGTGGAAAGCAGCTTCATATTTAACTGGATCAACCTGCCAACTGGTGAGAAATAAGAGTGAAGGTGTAAAGTGAGGTGGGGAAACAGTTTTTGCAGCAGCCGTGGATTCCTCATATTGTTTTATCAAAGATTTGACTGTGGGTGGTTAAAACCCAGGACACTTTGGCAAGGCTTTATTTATTCATTAATTCATTTACTTACTTAATTATTTGCTTATTTTTATTATGTGATCATTTTGTTAACGATGTGGTAAGTTTATTTTTTTTTATGTTATGTTATTTTATTTTATTTTTACAAATTGGGTAATTTTATTGTAATTTTGCTGGTTAATTACTTGTAATATAATTAAAAAATCGATACTAATTATAAATTTGCTTATCTTTTCTAACATGAGCATGAATGCCTTGTATTAGTGTGGCTGTCTTCCTCCCAGGTGTGCCCTACCCCCTCCCCTGGTCATTCCCCCCATCCTCTTCGTTCCCTCACTGCCATCCTCATCCTCCCTCTGGTCCTGGCTGCTGTGGCTGCTCATCATTCTGTGTGTGTCTGCCCCCTCGGTCCAGATCTCCTGCTTCTGTTGTCATACTGTCTGCTAATGTGTTGTTTTGCATTGTAAAGCCCCTGTAGAGTCATTATGGGGTTTCTGGCTTCCCTTGGGGAGATGTGTCTAACCTGGGCTGTATTCAACGAGCAGGACATTAGTTTCAATGGATCCTTAATAACAGGGGCACTGCAAAAGACTTTGGACATCACTGCCACTGCTTTAGCGATCAGACGCAGGAGGAGACCTCCAGCCCAGAGCAGTGGTTATGTGGAAACGACCTTTGTTGCTCATTTTAGGATGAGAAGAGAAACATTTCAGGTGACGGATCTGCTGTACTCTGCTGTGTTTATGCACCTCTTGTGAGCTGAACTATCACTTAGATGAAGACTTACCAACCACTGTTTATAAAATGGAATAAAAGTGTGTTTTAAGTTGACAAAAAGTTGCCATATTATTGAAGAAAAACAATAATCTATGCCTGATCTATCATCATACTTACCACATTCATGTGCTATTACCTCTTCAAATGATGGGTAACATTTTAAACATTGGCTACACTGATATAGCAACTTGGAAGCCGTAATGGAGCACTGTCGTTTTACCAACATGTGAACATTCCCACCCGTGCTAAGAACACACTGGATCATGTTTACAGTAACATACGGGGTGCATACAGGGCTGCACCCCGCCCCCACTTCGGACACTCTGACCACATCTCTCTGTTCCTGTCTCCGGCCTACAGACAAAGACTGAAACAAACAAACCCTGTCACCAAACAAGTTAAACTCTGGACTTCAGAGACTGAGGGCATCCTGCAGGGCTGTTTTGCTCAGACAGACTGGGATGTGTTTAAAGATGCAGCCACCCGGGAAGACTCTTCTGTTAGCATCAAAAGATTATGTGACGGGGTACATTAGCACTTGTGTTGACAACATCGTACCCACCATGCAAGTCAGAAAGTTCCCCAACCAGAAGCCCTGGATAAACAGTCAGGTACGCCACACGCTGTGTGCCCGCTCTCTTGCATTCAGATCAGGCAATGAGGCGGAGTACAAAGCTGCAAAGTACGAACTGAGGAAGGCCATCACAACGGCCAAGAGGCAGTACAGAGAGAAGCTGGACGGCTTCTATTCTACTGCTGACTCCAGGCAGATGTGGCAAGGACTGCAGCACATCACAGACTACAGGACCACCACCAGCACCATCAGCTCCACAGACAGCCTACCCGACGACCTCAACAACTTCTACACCCGCTTTGAGACCTCCAGTTACAGCACAGAGGGGCAACACACACATACCTTGATCCTTGATCTTTGGTGATGTTGGTTTGAGCTTTTCCTTTTGCCATGTTTGCACTTTTACAACACCCTCACACACATACTGTACATACTCACTCATGCACACCACTGACTTTACTGCTGTCCACATCTCATCTGGTAAACATTTAATTTGGTCTAATTTGGTTTAATCTGGTTTAATAAAATATCATTTGGCCTGTTAACATGGTGTTGTCTCCCTTGTGTGACTACCTGAGCCAGGTCCTGACAGCGTTATGACTGTAACGTTTGTAATTTGCTCACTGGGCCAATGCCTATTGCACACTTGTGTGGCCAGGAATGGGGTCTCGACTGTGGGGAGGAGGGGGGCCCTGAAATATGTATTGATAATATGCAGTTTTTTTCCATATAAAATTTAGAGGAGGCAGCCTTTCTCAAATTTTGGGCCCTAGCATGATTAAACATATTCTTTCCCAGTTGCAGTAGAACTACTATAGGAATACTACAGAAATATTACAGGCTACAGTGTGAATGTATGCTCATTTCACCATCCTCTGGGTTTTTTTTTTTTTTTTAACCTTGTCTGTCATTTCTGATACATGTCAGAACCAAGACAGTGGGAGAGACTGTAATAATTTACATTATGAGAAATATGTCTTAAATAATAGATGGCACATTAAAATGAGGCTGGAGTGAGCAAGAATGTCTCCTTTTGTCAAATGCCTGCTACCAGTTAAATGCCATTTTATTTTCACTTTATTTAAGTGGAAGGAGGACTAGCAAAGTAAGAATTTCATTGTATGATGAAACCATCTGTTGTGCTGTGCACATGAGAAATACAACTCTCTTTCTCTGTCTCTCTCTCTCTCTCTCATACACACATACACACTTTCTCTCTCTCTCTTTCTCTCATATACACACACACACACATATTCTCTCTCTCTCTCTCTCTCTCTCTCTCTCTCTCTCTCTCTCTCTCTTGTTTATTTGCATATTGAGTGGGAAACTGAAATCTGATCACAAGGGGGCAGACACATGTGGAGACACTGATGCTGGGTGTGAACGGACAGACGGACAGCTGTCCACTTGTGACTGGATCAGCAGAGATGCATTTTAATAGCAGGTAGAGACGGCCTTTTTTGCCTTATTTTTGATTGAAATCGAGTGAAGCTGCTCAGGTTTCCAAGGGTTAAAGTGAACGCTGCAGTGTTTCCAGTGTGCCGGCTGAGCCAGCCTCAGCGATTATTCCCCTCCTTCCCTCCTGTGGGGGGGTGTGATGGGTTATGTTTAAAACACCAACACCTCCATGGCAGCTGCTGGGACAGTATGAATGGACTGTGTTTGAATACCAGCCTCATGTCTGCAGTTGTCGTTGCCTGTTCTGAGCCTCCTCCTACACTTATTCCATCCCTGAAGATATGAATCCAGTCTTTTAGGTAAACAAAAACCTTTAGGACCTAAATTCATAACATGAATCTTTGTAAGGAGCATCAAGCCCTTTCATTTATTTACGTTATTATTTAATTTATTTTTTATTTTTTCAGTATAGATACCTATATTGATGTGTATACAAACATGCTGTTTCTTTTTCTATTTGTTGTAAGAAGAAGAAAAGTTAAAAAATGACAATCAGCTATAGTGGGGCGGCTTAGCTCAATATATCACAACAATCGTTCATTTTGTGATAAAAGCATAACATTTGGTAGATGTGTTGGTGGATATATTTCAAACAAATCTGGATATTGGGCAATCACAAAATCGCCCCCTAGTGGCCATAGCAGGCATTTGATTTATTAAAATGAATAAAAATATTAAAATGATTCATTAAAATATTTTAAAAATGTAAATACACATTAAATTAAGAAAAAATACAGTTATACACACTCAGTTTCTCAAACACTTTCTGCCCCACCACCACAACCACCACTGCAAGCCAGCTAGCCAACAAGCTAGCTAGCATATAGTCAGGACCGAAAATTGAAAAAGCCCCTTAGGAAACAACATGGTAGGCATTTTTGAGGAAAAGCACTTTATCTGTTGTTTCTGTATGATTATTTAATGCTGAATGCATTTCTGCCATATGCCAAGCTGTAAAAGTTACCGTTTAGTCATAATTATTGATTAATTAGCATAGCTATTGATTAGTCGCCCAAAGTTAGAAATGGCTATCAGTTTCCTATTTGTCAATATTCTATATATGATGTTTGGTATCATTGTAAAGGGGACCTTCTCGGCTTTCATTTAAGCCCATGGGTGTCTCTTTCTGACAAACACAGAGGTCACATGACCTCCTTAAACCATAAATTAAACACATTTTCCCACATTTTTCGCCTAAACTATATAGTTTCTTTTATCCCTGTGGGATCAAGGGATATCAAGGACCCAAAAGACAACAACCACAATACCTAATGGACTTTGAGGATTCAGGAAATGTATGATATACCCATACTATTTCTTTGTGAGAGGTTATTGTGAGCCTTAACATCGCAGTAATCGGCTCAGGCCCATTCACCTCCATTCATTCTTTGGACCAGCATTACGCAAAAACGACCTCACCAATTGTTTACTGTAGATATAATGATATTATTACTAATACAAATGTAATAATAATCAAAGGCAAGGTAGACATTTTTCATCAATTTAATTAATTAGTAAAAATTAACTAATCATGGCCACTAATTATTACAAATATGGATTATGATTGGATCAAAACAGCAGTGCATTACAATTTTTTTGTGATCACATTTTTTCTTCTTCAGTGCATTACATATTCATGCACACATAAGGGAGCAGACCTGACTGTCTAACTAGGGAGAGTAAAGGGGTTACTCCCCACCCCCATGATCAGCTCCGGGGTGGGGAGTGTTCGATCATGGAACCTTTCCTGTCAGTCATGGATCTCTGTGGGCTTTGCTGTGAGTAGAATAGCACTTCCACGGCTCCTGACAGCCCTGAATTCACAGCTGTCAATATGATTTCCTTTACACAGAGGGGAAGGACAGAGGATCATTTAAATAATGTGCCAATGACTTTCTGCAGAGTCCCATGGCAAAATGCCAAAGTCGCTTACTGGATGCCAGTGCTTTAAGTGAGCCATCTGACTGCTTTCAGCTCACGTCCTCCCCCATCTCTGTTTGGTCTTATGTCTAATGTGATACTGACAGCCAAATGTAACTCCATTATCTGACTAAAGGAAGAATGAAACTGGTTCGAGCATGTTGGCCATCATACTGTATTGTGAGCCAAGGGCCACGATGCATGAAACCACTTTAGCGACAAATAGACGGCATTGGAAAAACAGGAAATTTAACTGAAGAGGTAAATCAATGATGGCCCTGTAAAGTCACAGACCCCATCATCCAGCCTAGCAGTCTGAGCACTCTGGGTTCTCTGGTGCCTTATCAGAACTGAGTCAGCTGCCAGTAAAACTGAAAATCCATAATTCCGTCAGAGTTCATTATCTGTGGTAGGTGCAGAGACCACTGAGGCAGTATGTTTTAATCTGTGGAATGCTGTTTAATAGGAAAATCAGCATGGACATCTAGCAGGATCCACCTTTTAAGCATTTGATGAGTTTATAATTTTATTCACACATTTTTGTGCCAATTTTGTTGTAATTTTATCTTTTAATTTAATTTGAAATATATATATATATATATATATATATATATATATATATATATTTTTCTTTTTATGGTAATGTTTGACTAATTTCTGGTTGTTTTTTCAAAACTATTTTTTTGGGGGATTTGCAAAAATTTTGGACACCACTATTTCAAACATAGTAACAAGTGGAACAAATCAAGTGTGCATGCCATCACTAGATGGAAGTATATTTTCATCATGCCAAGAACGTATACACGTGCAGATATGTGTGAAATTACATGATTCCTGCTTCAATTAAAGAGCTGTCACGGGGACAGAGATAAGCCTGGTGGCAGTGGAGGAGGCTGTGAAGAGGCTGCGTCCACAGGCAGACAGGATGACTGACAGGTAATTGGGAGGATGACAACAAAAGATGCTGCATGTGGAGGGGCTTATCATACTTGTAATAAATAAATTTCCTGAAATCCAGCAGCACTTGGAATCAGTCTTAACCATTTCCATTTGCAAACATGCTCATGTTAATATTCATTCAAAATATATTGAAATCAAATACAAATTAACACTATACAAGTGTCAAAATTAGCATAACAGCATTTCATTTTTTTCCAGACAAAACAAAACAAAAAAAAAAAAGAAAAAGAAAAAGAAAACAAAGACAAATCTCCAACATGTCAGTTTCTGAGGAAATGAGGAAAATATCATTGTTTTCAGAGTTCTCAGACTGACAGTCATGTACAACGACACATTAGCTATGAAAGGGTTTGGTTAAACACACACACACACACACACACACACACACACTCCAGATATTGAAGTTGTGTATTTTTAATATATTAAAATGAGTGAAAAATGTCCAATATTAAAAAAAATTATGCAATTTAATGTAAGTATTTGTTTTGTGTAACTTTCATTTTTTTGTAATGTATTTTATTAAATTTCTATATTTTTAATCCAATAGATCTTGGTAACTGCTTATATGTTTCTTGGGTTTTGTCCTTTGACTGCCTGTAAATGGTAGGAAGAATGGGCACAATAAGCACAGCCTCAGCCTTTGGGTCATTAGTAGAAATGTATGTGACTGACACTGTAGTGTTTTCAATTTGAATAACGGAGACTGATGAATTAGGAGTGTATGATTTAGTTCAAAACCAAACAAATAACAATAAAGAACAATAAAGAATTCAGTCAACATTCAAACTAATAGAAGTCACTAGTTACTGACACATTGCTCCATGAAAATTCAGTCTCTCCCCACAGTGTGAGAAAGCCAAACTGCTAAATTCTGAGGTACTAGAACTGCCATTGGGTCTGGATCAATATGAGGCTTTGTCAAAGACCACATAACAATTAGCAAACATGAGTGATGCTCCTGCATTAACTCAGCTTTGGACCTGAGCCACACTCTGCAGAGGCAAACTTGTGTATTTTTCTCATTTCAAAGAACAAAGATTTGCTTCAAGCCATTAGCCACAGGGTCACATGGTGACCTTGTCAGAGGAAGTGGTGAACTCTGTCAGTCTGAACCAAATAACCATGTCAGGAAGCATTTTGTCCTCTCTGGCCTCTCCATCACTTTTCTGTGTACTTTGCACAAAACAAGAGCACACAACCAGCCTGGAGGGTGATAAAGTAAACTGATAAAAATAGATTGGGGTCATGAATGTTGACCGGGAAATATTGTTTTCTGTCAGGTAATCTGTCTGTGGCATTTTCACAATCCATCGTATGAATTCCTTTTTATTATTGTATCATTCATTCAAAAACCCAACCTTATCAGCTGCAACTCTTTCTCTCATCTCTCCCTGACCACAGCAGAGAGATGGGAGAATCTCTCTCTTAGCCTGTCCTCAATTAATAGATAATCCTCAAATTCTAGCAGCTAAGGAAAGATGGCTCCCCAGTAGCATTGCACTACAATACAGTAGGATAGGATATACGTTTCAGAAAAAAAAAAATACTTATACTTTATTTGTCCCCATGGCGAAACTTGGGTACTCTCATTATCTTCACAATAATTACACATAGTATGAAGGCTACAAAGGCTTTTCCTTTGAAATAGTCGATCAAGGCCAATGTTGTGTGTTACGCATGCTGCCAGAAATGTCAGCATCGACATCACACTGTCATACCTGCAAGGTGGAAAAGACTCTCGTGTCTTGTCCATTAAGTATGAATTTCAACTTACATTTAAATAACAAAGACTGAAATGAAAGTTTTAAGTTTAAGCAATTTATTAAGATAAAATAACAACTGTAGCTTATGTAGGAGAGTTGTGCAGAGCAAAGCAGGGTCAGACTGAATCAGCCAAGTTAGGAACCTCAGGAGACAAGGCTTGATGTGGGGGAACTGATTCAGAGACTTTAAGGCTCTACAGAGTCCCCTGCGATAGCTGTAGAGCAGAGAAGAGACAGAAGAAAAAGGGGGATCAGATAGGAAGGGTGTCAAACAAACAACTGGAGTGGGATTGAGGTAGTATAAATAGGGAAGTTCCATGATATGCATTAAATTAACTTGAAGAACAGTGAAAACTGCATTGCCCTTCTAAATTTGAAGAATCCTAACAGATGGAATAGCCTACAGTGAAGTACCAGCCAAGAAATGCTGCCTGCAGCCTAGTTTCTGAGGAGCAGCTACTGGGCTCTAGTTTCCCGGTGCAGCGCAGGGTGGCGCAGTGAGGCGAACCCCCCGCAGAGCTAGTTTCGAGCAGCGCAACCGGAGGCGCGCTCAGTTTGGTAGTTTGGCAGACCGAGGTGCGCTGAGATGGGAGTGGCGTTGTAGCAGGGGGAGGTGTCGACAGATTCAGCTTGGCATAGTGACAGTGTCGTGCCAAAAGGCTTCACTGAGGTGTGCTCAAAGCTCACAATCTGAGACCACGTCTATTTTCAGCGCAAGGCGGAGCGCAGCTGGTGTAGTGGAAGTTTGGCTGACCGGCGCACAGTGCGCACACATCACCAAAACCTCACAGGCAGGTTTCCAGAATGTCAGGCACATTAACAATGCAATAAATACCCACAACAACCCACGCTACTATCTCAATCAGCACATAAATGTATCTCCATATTGACTGTCCTGTCACATCTGATGTCAGATCAAAGGAGATTGGCACCGTTTCGCATGCATACTGGAAACCCAACCTGATCACCTGTCAGTCAAACAATGTGTCCAGTACGGTGATGTCTTTTTTCCAGTCATGGTGTCTGGCGCTGCTCGTGTTAACTACACAGTTCTTCTTCCATATATATAAATATTCCACACAAATCAAAAATGTAAAATGCATCAGTTCCTTGACAGACACTGGGTGTTAAGAACAACAAATGTAAAAGCTTTCATGAATCGGATTTTGTTTTAATCTCTAGTGTGTTGTTGCATCAGTAAGTGATGTCGAAAGTTGCAAAACAAACATATTTATATGAATATGGTGAGGATTATCCTTTGAGGTAAAAACATTCATGAAAAATCGGGGCTTCACAGTTAAATTTATATTTGCTCGTAAAAATCAGTAACTTTAACAGACGGTGACAGAGCTGGAAAAAGAGAGATGCGAGGCAGGCAGGTAATGCCTGCCTCGATCCATACAACCTAAAGCTAAACCGGAGCCCTGGTTCAATAACAGAACTCCTGCAGCTAGATGGGAGTGTTGCAACACTGAATGCAGGTGGAAGAAGGACAAGCAGCAAGTTTCATTTCAAATCTTAAAGGACTTCTGGTGTTCTTACCAGAACACTGTTAAAGAGGCTAAAAGAGATGACTTATCAAATATTATTCTGTCTAATCGTCATAACCCACGGGTGTTATTTAAAACCATTGATTCAGTTCTAAATGCCCCTCAGTTTGTCTGTGTGGAAGCGTCCCCTTAAATGTGCAATAACTTCCTGCACTTTTTCATTGGTAAAGTTGTCACCACAAGAGCTCTTATCTCTGCTCCAGCCTCTGACCCCTCTGACACTGCCCCTTGCCTGGCTGTGTTTGATAAGTTTGATCCTGTGACTCTGTCGCTCTTGGAGGATGTGATTGGCCATGTTAAGCCTGCTGGTTCCCCTCTTGATGCTGTCCCTCCTCACTTTTTTAAAGTGGTTTTCCCTAGTTTAGGGCAGTCGGTTCTTTCCATTATTAACAGCAGTCTGTCCTTTGGTGTTGTTCCTGTGAGCTTTAAACATGCAGTAGTGCAACCCCTGCTCAAGAAACCTGGCCTCGATCACACTGTGTTGGCTAATTATAAGCCCATTTCCAAGCTGCCTTTTATTTCAAAAATCCTGGAGAAAGTTGTTTATGTTCAGCTGAAATTTTTTCTGGACGAGCATAATATCCTGTAGGTTTTTCAGTCTGGTTTTAAAACCCTGCATAATACAGAGTCGGCTTTGCTAAGGGTTTTTAATGATATCCTCCTGGCTAATGACTCTGGCGATTATATGATTCTTGTCCTGCTGGACCTAACTGCTGAATTCGATACAGTGGACAACATTTTAGTTTCTCAGTTGCAGCACCTAGTGAGTATTTGTGGTAGTGCTCTGGAATGATTCAGGTCCTATCTGACAGATAGAACCATGTGTGTTAGCCTTGCTGGCTCGGAATCCTCCTCTGCTCCTCTGTCATATGGGGTTCCACAGGGCTCAATTTTAGGACCCCTCCTTGTCTCACTTTATTTGCTTCCTCTGGGTTCCAGTCTGAGAAAGCATGGCATCGCATTCCATTGTTATGCTGACGACAGTCAGATGTATGTGCCACTTGAAGAAGAAAGATGCTTTCTCAATTAAACCACTCCTGTTATGTCTTGATGACAGTAAAGCCTGGATGGCCCTAACAGAAGCGATGGTGTTTGGTCCCAGTGGCTCCTGTGAAGCAGGAGCCACTGGGACCAAAAACCATTGCTGCCTTCATCAGGTCCCAGCTGGATTACTATAATGCACTTTAGTTTGGGATCAGCCAGCCATCCCTCTCACGTCTCCAGTTAGTTCAGAATGCGGCTGCTCGTCTTCTCATTTTAAGAATCTTTTATTGGTTTTTAAATCTTTAAATGGTCTCAACTCACCTTACCTCTCTGAGCTGCTTCACCCCTACACTCCCGCTCGGTGCCTCAGGTCAGCTGACCAGCTGCTCCTGGAGGTACCGGGGTCGAAACGGAAGCTCAGAGGGGACAGAGCCTTTTCGGTGGCTGCCCCAAATTATGGAACAACCTGCCTTGGCACATTAGACAGGCCTCTTCACTGTCCATTTTTAAAACTAGTCTTAAAACCCATTTTTATTCCTTGGCTTTCAACCCAGCATGATACTTTGCTCTTGTTTTTATTTTTATTTGTTTCATTGTTTTTAGTGTTAGTTTTTTTTTTAATGTTTTTATGGTTGTTTATGTACAGCACTTTGTTTTAAGCTGTGGTTGTTCTTAAAGTGCTCTAGAAATAAAGTTGAGTTAAGAAATTGATGCCTCTCCTACATAATTCCTACAGTGATGTTCCTATATTTTACCCAGGGTATACTGTGTCTGCTGCAATGTTCCTGTGCCCAGTGCCTGTATCTGCCTTGCTGGCATGTGAGGCCTGAGGATGGCTGTACCAGCTGGTCCATCCATCCTTCTGTGTTTTCATCTGTATGTTGTTCAGTATTTTATTAAAAAAGTAACATATCAAATTCTGTTGTCAGATTGCCATGAAATTTGCTGAGCACATTCATGCCCCCCTGAGGATGAATCCTGCCACATTTGGTGACCACACGACTTGGATACAAGATATCACAAAATCTAATGAGTGGATGGCATGATATTTAGCGAGTGCATTCATGCCCTCCCCCCCAAAAAAGATTCCTCTTGATTTTGGTGACCTTCTGATCTCTCCTGTAGTGCCACCTTTTTGGTCAAAATGTCAAATTTGATGGTTTAAAATCTATTTGGCAGATTTCCATGAAATTTGACATGTATAGTCATGCTATCAAGAGCATGCAGTTTGTCAGTTTTTGTGTCATCATGACATTTACCCTGTGCCACCATTAGGCTACATGATCAAATTGATATTTTAAAGACTGTTGGGAGCATGGATCCTGTCAACCCCTCCACCATCAGCTGGAAGTGGGATTATTGCTAAGTGGAAGCGTTTAGGAACCACAGCAACTCAAGTTACAGAGCGGGGTCACTGAGGTGCATAGTGTGTAAAAGTGGCCAACGCTCTGCTGACTCAATAACTGCAGACCAAACCTCCTCTGGCATCAACATCAGCACAAAAACTGTATGCCGGAAGCTTCATGGCATGGGTTTCCATGGCCGCATGCAAGCCTTACATCACCAAGCATATTTGGGTGAGTTTGGTGTGTAAGAACTTGACTGACCCGCACAGAGCCCTGACCTCAACCCTATCCAATATTTTTAGGATGAACTAGAACAGAGATTGTGGCCCTCTCATCCAACATCAGTGTCTGACCTCAATAATGCTCTTCTGGATGAATTGGCAAAATTCCCACAGACACACTACAAAATGTTGTAGAAGAGTGGAAGCTGTTGTAACTGCAAAGGGGGACCAACTGTGACTTACTGTGATTCAGTTTGTCAGGTGGTAGGGGTCTGGTTTTAGAATAGTGTTTGTGTGGATGCTGGATGCCAGGTTGCTTTCATGGAAAGTCTGATAGCAAAATATCCCTCTTGTAAAATTGTAACCACAGAGATAATACGCCATTCACGGTATATTCTTGGGAGAAAAATCCTCTCAAGAGAAAGAAACTCTTTATTTTTTGTCAGAGTAAATAAGCTTCTGAAAGATTAATTTGACCATCATGGAACACCAAAGCCCCTGTTTGTACGAATCTGAAGCATGTACAGTACAAAGGGATGCAATGCAACATAGCACAGTTAAAAACAGGGTGGGTTTAGGAGGGGAGGAATACATTATCAGTGGACATGGTGGGTGGTGTGTGGTTCCTTCCATTCTTCCACTCAGTAATTTCTGAAGCAAATTTTGCATATTATCTACCTGAGAACTTGACACACTTAATAGCATTGCTCTTAAATTGAGCCAGATTACCCACAAAAGATGGTGATATGCTATTTGAATATGATCTGTTCATATACACATTGGTAAACCTGCAAAAATAGTATGATAACAGACTACACTTGATGTTATTTGAGGAGGCAGATGACACAAGCATGAATCCCCATAATCCTTGATGCCAAAGTCACCCTGTGCTGCCTGATTGTTACTGACACACCCACCACTGCGCCTCTCCTCCCAACTTAGTCTGCTGCTCTTTGTGAAGCACACTGTGTTCTAGTAAAATGCAAATCTTATAAACTATGCCTCCCCCTCTCTCTTTGAATTTTATACAGCTATTGTAAATGCAGACAGTGGTTCATTCTGCTTCTTCTCAGGGGTCCCTGAACATAAACACCTAAGGAGTTCATTAAACTCATGGTTATTAATGGACCTTAAAAACAGACTTTTTCTGTATCAGCATATCGAAGTAATTAAGCCGAGTGGGTAGAATCACATACTGCAGACATGATACTGTTCAATTGTGATTCCAAACCACTAGTCTAACGACAAAGAAATCTAGCATCTAATATTAAATGTAGGATGTGTGAATATATTTTACTGTGTTAATAAAATAATAGTAACTCCAGGGATGGTGTTTTTATTTTTGAAAGAAGATGAAGGTTGGTCTGATGACAGGGTCTGATAAGTCACAACCTATTTTTACTACAAATGCTAGAGAACCCAAATGCAGACCCGTGAGACCAGGGCAAGACAGCACAGGTAAGTGATGTCAAGCCAGCTGGAGATGAGTCCAGGAATCAGCAGACAGTTGGCCGAGTGGCTGGACAGAGAGCCAGCTAGAACAGGAGGCAGAGACTGAACTGGTTCACAGATCAGACCACTCGTTTGATTGTACAGACAGGAGTATCCACATTAGTTTTACTGGCAGAACAGAGGTAGTGGAGAATGGGTTTGGTTGTCCCACTTTTTTCTTTGTTCATAATTCCTCAAAAATACTCACCTTTATTGACTGTATTTCAAGATTTTATGGAAGCCTGTCAGGTAGGAAGAGAACTAGATTACTCTCCATAAGCTCATCTAGCATATACATGTTCATCTAGCATATTTCCTGCACAGACATAATATCATAAAATCATCATCAGAACTGCAATAATATACACATGTACACACACACACACACACACACACACACACACACACACACAGGTGCATCTCATAAAAATAGAATATCATGGAAAAGTTCATTTTTTCCATAATTTGAATCAGAAAGTGGAATTTTCATATATTCTAAATTCATTACACATAAAGTGAAATATTTCCATTTCCATTTTTGTTTTGTTTTTTCTTTTAATTTTGATGATTACAGCTTACAGCTCATGAAAATCAAAAATCCAGTATCTCAAAATATTAGAATATTACATAAGACCAAACAAGAAAAGGAAGCTTGAGAAAACTTATGTATCTTCTTGATTAGCAGACAGATCTGTTCTGAACTCTTGACTATGATGGTAGAATCATCTGCCAACTCAGTTATGTACAGATCATTTCTGCACACATTTAAGGACTGTATGTCAGGGCTACATTTTATGAAAATAGCCAACAATTCCACAATAACTGTTCCACAATACCAGTTCCATAATAAACCGGAGCAGGATCAATCCTGCTGAATTGCATGTTTAACCTCAAATCTTTTAGAAGTTGCTTGAGGGAGGGAGGCTGAACTATTCCAGAACAGACGAGCTGAAAGCCAGTACCAAAGCAACCTGGACTTCTTACTTATGTATTGTGCTTTAATTTATTTCACAGTTACACAATAATATTCAGTAGTGCACACACCTCTGATTGGCTCTGTAGTGGTTCCTGTGCCCTCCTTGTGCATCCTCTCCCTTTCATGTTCAGATTGAAAGGCCATGTTCACCTCTTTGTTTAGATTACAGAATAACTGTTTAAGAATTTGCTTTTATTACTGGACTGGCTATCAGATATTATATGCCTTATAGTCTCTAAAATAAAAAAGAATTGATAGAGGAAAATTGTTAAATTTACATTACTTTCATTTAACCCATATACAGCCACTTTAGAGATATTTTGCATATTTTAAATATTCTTAAATTAATTTTTGAAAGAGCCCCTGATGTGCCAGTGGTGGCACCTGATGAAGTGGACCCCATCACCCTCGATCATGCCATCAACACAGCTATCAGACAGTTCAAGTTCATGTTTATTTAGAGCCAGATATCACCATTTACAGTCTCAAAGGCCTTTACATGCCCACAATTTAATTAACATTTCCAATATTTTACTTTGTAATGCATATGAAAGATAAACTTAATAACTTAATATAAATGACCAATAGGTAGTGCTACAAAAAAAATCTCAGAATTCAGTGCTGTTTCTGTCTCCTCTGCTTGAGTAGCTCTTCTTTCAGACTCTTTATTTTCCACTGACACCTTGAGCTGCTGCTTAAGCTGTGAGCATCTGGTACAACTCTGGTTTTTGGTTTTGGCCGGCAGAGCTCTCTGGCTGGGTGCAGGCACCCTCAGGTTTTGAGCTCTGCTGGCTGGGTTACCTGAAGCTGTGGCTTCAGCACTGGTGGATGGAACTGGAAGATCCATCATTGTCTTTCAGAAGCTTCACATTTGGTCAAGAGGTGCTTTGCCTGGCTGGGTGCTTGTGTAGTTTTCTATACTGGGTTAGTGGCTATAGGTCCATGGAAATTATCAACATGAAAAGATGCTGCCTGGCTAATTGCTGATGGAGGCCTGAGACTTGGTATAGCTTTCTGGGTGGCTGATGGTTCTCCACTAGTCTGAGGTCTCTGCAAGCTAGTGCTGGGTGACTTGGATCCTGTGGCTACAGGACACCTGTTGGAGGAGCCTGATATACCTGTGGTCGTGTGTCAAAAAGTAACAGCTGCCTAACCACAAGAAATATTTTTCATTCCAAATAAAAGAAAAAGCAGCAATGAACCAATTTCATGAGGCGTTTCTCCTTTTTTTTTTTTTTTTTTTTTTTTTTTTTAAATTGAAATGACCGCCTTTGCTGGGGGAAAAAGAAAATAAATCATTAGTGTGTACAATTTCAGTCATGCCAAGCCAAATAAATTAAATGTAGGACTTACAGCATTACCTTTTTGCCATATTCAAGTTGTTCTATCTCTAGCCTTAGCTTTTTAATTTCCAATTCTTTTTTGATATTGTCCAGTTCCAGATTTCTTTTGTACAGAGCTCTCACATTGTCCACTCCAACCTGTATAAAAATTACATTAGTTAGACCAACTAGGTATTCATAAAGCAACAAATGCCTGGAGTAGACTTTTATGTTGTGGTTGTACTGTATATATGATTCACATGACATTGTGAAAGCTGAATGGATGAAAATAAGACTCCTTAGAAATATGAAATAGTTGTTTTCTTGGTTGACCTTGAGGGATGTGTTCCATGTATTTTTCTGCCTGCTTTTTTTTTTTTTTTTTTTTTAAATCAGTAATCAGAGCTACTTATTTTAAAAGTAAAAAATATTTTTTAAACATACAATAAACATGAATTTACCCCCACAGGTACTTCTGAATGTATAGACAGTGTCTCATCATCATCATCATCATCATCATCATCATCATCATCATCATCATCATTATCATCACCAACATCATCATCATCAATGTCCACCTGAAGAATGATATTTACAGTAAGAGAGCTTCATAAAACACATCAGTAAACACTTATGACAACTTGCTTCAACAGTTACCTGTGTGAGGGGCTCAGCAAGTGTGTGTGCTGGTGGCTCCACTAAAACAAGTGTCTCCTTCAACTGTAAATTAGATAAAGATTTCTTACAACTAATGGACACAACAGAAATGCTATTAGTACCTATTAGTACCAAATCGCTTATACATACCCTGAACAAAGATTTGTTGTTTCGAGGTAGCAGCACCAGGATCAGACCCCCCCCTGCCAGACCCTCCATGACTGGGTGGCCTTGGCTGTAGGAAAGGTCCAGCTTCTTTCTTTCTTTCTTTCTTTTCCCTGTTTGCTTCAGGTAATGTGTCTATTAACCATTTAAATTTGACAGTGAATATCATCCACAAAATACAAGAATAAAAGCCATAGCAGCAACATACTATTCTGAATGATATTTTTATGTTTCGTCCTTATTTGCTGCCAAGTTCGTTTGACACAGCCAGTACCGCATCCGGATAAAAATCAAGGTCTATCACACATAGGCCTAATATTATATTGATTAAATTTATTTCATTTGATACTGATAAAAACTACAGTGATTTACATGTATCCTTCCTTATTTGATAGTGTGAGTCCTAAATGCAATTCTCGAGTTTAATGTTTAATTAATAGAAATAAACTGGAAGATAACTTACGAATTTATACGATCTACAATTTTCTGCCAACATTCTTCTTACTTTCTACAGTAATAATTTTTTTTTTGTACTCGTCATAGCTCTCCATAATGACAGTTTGTTCCTCCAGAGTGAAGTAGGCGGCACGCGATCGTTCCATTTTATGTAGAATAAAAGTCAAATGATGCACCAAATGCCCCTTTTAATGTGAATGTGCACAGAGCTCAGAGAAGAAAGCCGGGTTTCACAAAACGAGTTGCTTCAGGTTTTGTCGAGCCAGCTTACACAAAGAAAGCCTGGCTCTGTTGAACTTGCTTTGTAGTACAGCCCTCTGGTCTTTAAAACCTCGGGATGACCAATCAGCGAACAGCAAACCCATCATGTGATCTGATTACACACCACATGCAGCTCATCTGACACACACACACACACACACACACACACACAGAGAGAGAGAGAGAGAGAGAGAGAGAGAGAGAGAGAGAGGAGAGAGTGCAGTCACTGAGGGAAGGAGGAGAAAAAAGTCAACACAAAAGCAGACCAAATAACAACAAATGACTCAGAGTCATAAGAATTGCTTAGCCTTTCTGATTTCCTACCCCATCTCCACTCTTTACCACTATCCTTCACCCCCAAACACAACAAGATTTCACAATTTTCTCTTCAGCTGAAATTACATCTCCTCTGTAACTTTTTGTTTTTGTTTTTGGTCTGTGTTTGCTCTATTGGCCAATAGCAGGAATCACCTTTTTATCACTTATTTTCAATCACTTTTTTTTACAGAATTACACAGAAATCAATTTTGCTGATAAAACAAAAAACAAAAAAACACTAGTTGTGTTATGTATTTTCTACTATGTATGTAATATACTGTCTGGTACTCATGAACACAGTCACATCTAGTTCAACAATATGTGGCTTTCAAACTGAAAATAAGGCAGCTTGTCTAAATTCCTGAAAAGCTGACAATGGTGGGATGGAAAATAAGGAGCAACATCTATTGTGTTGAGTCCTGTAGCACCACATTTCCAGAGCAAAGATGAATCTCTTTTGGTTTTCTTTTTCCTTTGTTCTTTGTCTGTCTGGGCCGCACCCAGCGATGGCAGCAGCTTCCTGATGGCATGTCCTGCAGGCTGTTCTGGCAGTGCAGAGGTTGGCAGGGACCCAGAGCGAAGGTGACCTGACACATGTCACCAGCCATCACTAACAAGTGATGCATGTACTAAGTGCATGCACAGTAGGGGAGACTGGGGTAAGTTGAGCCAAAGGGTAAGTTGAGCCACCCCCTGTTCCTAGGAAACGGTAAAAAACATTGATCATTTGACCAAATATTTAGGAGGAAGGCATCATTTCATGGAGTCTGTGAAGGTAAGAACCACATGGGTAAAGTGGTTAGACATTTATTTCCAAAAAAACATTTTTTACTCTTGAAAGTGAATTCAGTCTATCATCAGTTTCCTGAGAATTGTGTTAAGACCAAAACAGATCATTTTAAATTTGTTTTATACATCAGTTGTGGTATCTATGAGCTACAACATGAGGTCATAAACCTAGCATAAAAGTGCACCATTTTAGCTGTGGGGACTAAAAAAGTCAAAATGGTAGCTCTGGGGTAAGTTGAGCCATTTGGCCAGGGGTAAGTTGAGCCGGAGCCCCATACACTTAATAAGTGTATTTTGGCTGTAGCCTAAATGTCTTAAATATTAAATAAATATGAAATGTTGAATGAATGAATGAATGAATGAATAAAAAAATAAATAAATTATTTAATTAATTAATAAAAAAATAAAAATAAAATAAATATTAATTACATATTAAGTGTATGAGGTAAGTGTATTTTGGTTCAGTGTTCAAATGTGTTACGTTCATATGTTCATAACTGACCTTACTGTCAGCAAGGACACCAAGAAACTAGTGTTCTAGTGTTTTCTTTCCAAAAACACAGCTGTAAATGTTCTCTTCCCAAGCGCACTTTAAGGCCTGTTAAAACAGCTGTTTATTGTACCTGTTGAATTGTGTTTAATACATAAAAATACACATGAATGTGAAGAAGTGACTGTTATTTAGCGAGGGAGAAGGTGAGGGAGGGGTGGGATGGAGGTGGGGAGGAAGGTGGAGGGGGAGTAGGGATACGGCTCAACTTACCCCGCCCCTATGCTCAACTTACCCCATACACGGGGTAAGTTGTGCCACGAGACTTTTTTTGGAAATGCTATATTATGGAAACAGTTATGTTTACACTCATTCTGTTTGTTTGAAGAGATGCACAACATCCTGAAATATATGCAGATAAATTAGTTAGCGACAAAACTATGATTGTCTTGATGTAGTGATCCTAAATATGAAAAATGGCTCATCTTACCCCAGTCTCCCCTACAGGTTCCTCCATGAGACTGAGGGATGTACAAATATTTACAACCTGCTGGATTTGATGAAGGATGAATGTGGAAAACAGTGTGAACTGAGTGACATTTCCATGTAATTAGAGATGACCTGCCTTTTGATTAGGGTGGATGTAACAGATGCTGCAGAACCAGAGGAGCTTACAGATCTGTGAAGTTCTAAGGTCAACAAGGATGTGTGTGTTTGTGTATTTGTGTACATTTGTATGTTGAGAGAAAAAGACCTGTGTGTAGGGAGTAGAATGATTGATAGCACTCATCAAAACAATTAAAATCAAATTACTCACCCCACAGATAAGTTTAGGGGCTTTCACCAGTTTTTACCAAAATTGTGACCTCTGCAGTGTTCACAAGCAATGTGTGCATTTTGACATTTTGATTGTGTCTCTTTGTGATTTTGATTTTTTACAGGCTTCAACAATGGTTCCTGACTTAATGTGAAACTATGTGGCAGCCTCTGATGCCAAGTACTTGGTGGCATTTTAAAACAGGCTACAAAATTGTTATAAAGCATTCATTACACCCTCTGCTTTCTGATTTTGAAGTGTATGATATTGTTTTTAGGCAGCACATCAGCTGTTCTGGGTTTTGAAAATGTGTCCATGTTGTCAGCTAGATAAGAAGGCTGTTATTGCTCTCTAGTCATTGTCACTTTGGCAGCATGTCGTGGTCAGAGGCACTTTAGTGGGGTTTGATGGATGCAGAAATTGTGCCACCTATCATTATAGGCCTAAATTCCATGATTTGAACATTTCTATCTGCCATCAGTGAGAAGAGAATGCATTTATGCACCATTCCCATGTCTCACCTGTCTCCACGTTGGAACCCACCAGTGGTCGGCCATAGATTGAAAATCACTGCAATAGACCATGATGAGTTGGGCAAGGTACAAAAATATTCAGTTGTGAAGGTATTTGCATCATTATACTGGTCAGGGGGAGTTTGGCTGTCTCTGAAGGAGGAGATGTAAATGGCCCCTTGCTGGGTGAGTCTGTGGCTTATGCCAGCTGTGCTGTCGCCAAGCCAGACAAATTAAGGAGAAAGTAGGGAGGAGAATGAAGAAAACAGCCAGTGTAATAAGCAGTCAGGCACCAATGAAACCAGGGTTCATTTATTATTATTTTTTGCTGGCAAGTGTCGGTTAAGTTCATTCATTCATTCATTCATTCATCTTCTAAACCGCTTATCCTCACAAGGGTCGCGGGGGGGTGTTGGTTAAGTTACATTAGTAATTAGTTTAATTTTGCATTGACTGGAATTTTCTCTTTCACACTCTAGAGCAATTTGGCATTGAAACATATTTCACAAACTGGATCAGGATTCTATATTGCTCGCTGACAGCAACTGTAATCACTACTGGACAAATTACACAACATTTTCATCTAAAAAGAGGCACAAGGCCACAATGTCCATTGTCCCCCTTTTTACTGAACCAGTTGCAACCTCTGAGAGACAAAACGGCAACATTGCTGGCTTTCAGACTGCTTCAACATAACCTAAAATTGCGCCTATATGCAAATGAGATTCTTTTATACTTAACTAAACTTAGAGCCTCAATATATGAAGTGCATAATTTCATCTGCTACTTTTGTGGAGTCTCTGAATACTCTGTCAACTGGGGTAAATTTGAAATTTTGTCAGTTAACATCACGAATTGGGATGCTGAGATCAGGACCTCCATATTTAAACAGGCATATATACACTATATTGCTAAAAGTATTCGCTTGGCTGCCTTCACACGCATATGAACGTGAGTGAGTGTTCTTAAACCATAGGATTTAATATGATGTCGGCCCACCCTTTGCAGCTATAACAGCTTCAACTCTTGGAAGGCTTTCCACAAGGTTTAGGAGTGTGTTTATGGGAATTTTTGACCATTCTTCTAGAAGTGCATTTGTGAGGTCAGACACTGATGTTGGACAAAAGGCCTGGCTTGCAGTCTCCACTCTAATTCATCCCACAGGTGTTGAGGTCAGCATTTCCTGCAGGCCAGTCAAGTTCTTCCACACCAAACTCGCTCATCCATGTCTTTATGGACCTTGCTTTGTGTACTGGTGCACAGTCATGTTGGAACAGGAAGGAGCCATCTCCAAACTGTTCCCACAAAGTTGGGAGCATGAAATTGCCCAAAATGTCTTGGTATGCTGAAGCATTAAGAGCTCCTTTCACTGGAACAAAGGGGCCGAGCCCAATTCCCGAAAAACAAGCCCACACCATAATAACCCCTCCACCAAACTTTACCCTAGGCACAATGCAGTCAGACAAGTACTGTTCTCCTGGCAACCGCCAAACCCTGACTCGTCCATCAGATTGCCAGACGGAGAAGCGTGATTGGTCACTCCAGAGAACGCGTCTCCACTGCTCTAGAGTCCAGTGGCGGTGTGCTTTACACCACTTCATCTGACGCTTTGCATTGCGCTTGGTGATGTAAGGCTCGGATGCAGCTGCTCGGCCATGGAAACCCATTCCATGAAGCTCTCTACACACTGTTCTTAAGCTAATTTGAAGACCACATGAAGTTTGGAGGTCTGTAGCAATTGACTGTGCAGAAAGTTGGCGACTTCTGTGCAGCATCCGCTGACCCTGCTCTGTGATTTTACATGGCCTACCACTTGGTGGCTGAGTTGATGTCATTCCCAATCGCTTCCACTTTGTTATAGTACCACTAACAGTTGATTGTGGAATATTTAGTAGCGAGGAAATTTCACGACTGGACTTATTGCACAGGTGGCATTCTATCACGGTACCACGCTGGAATTCACACAGCATGCACAATAATAATAATAAAAATTTAAAAAACGGAATCTCTCAACTCTGCAGAATACAAAATCACAAGGCAGCTTAGAAGCACCAAACTTATTCCACTACTTCCTGGCAAATCAACTGCAATATTTACTTCAATGGGCACAAAAGCACAAACATAACAACTCCTGGCTATAATTACAACTAAATCAATGCAAGACAACCTCAATCACAAACCTCCCGTTCCTACTACAATAAGTAAAGAAACTCAGTTATTGTAAGACTACAACAATCCACACAAACATATAGATGCACCCCAATCTGGCACAATCTGGACTTCCAACTGCACAACACCCCTATTTACTTTCCAATGTAGCAACCACAAGGAATCACTCATCTCCATCACCTCTTCCAAACAACAAACTGCAACTGTCCTTTAACACCTTGAGCCAGAAGTACAGGGCTGGTGAAGACCAGTTTCTTCATTATCAACAATTGTAATCTGTAATCCAAACAAAAATTATACAATCACCAAAACACTACAACTGTCCAGACTAAGTAAAGAAATAATGAAGATCAGAAACAAAGAAATAATTTCCAAACTTCATAAACTTATGTCCACCTCAGTTACCTCCATATCACTCCCAGTCATCAGTCAGTCCCAGTCATCATGTTTGCTTTGCAAAGCAGGTCCCTTAATAAGTATGTCAGATTGTAATCAAAATAATAAGTATATAATAAGTATGGGCAGATTATAATATATGCCCTCTTTAAATTGCAAAGCAACACACAATAAGTATGGGGGGTTATAATATATGCCCCTTTCCACAATGATGTTGATAGTGTCCTTTATATGGGCCAAAACCTGCCGTTAAAAGCATTTCATGACTATCGGGGTGAGGTCCAATAGTCATTCAGGTCTTTTTGGGCACCAGAACAATAGTGTATATCTTGAGACAAACAGGCACCACAGTTTGTGAAAACGAAATGTTAAAGATGTCTGTTAAATCCCCTGTGAGCACCTAAGCACACTCTCTCCGAACTTATCCTGGGATGTTGTCTGAACCTGCTGCTTTGTGGGGGTTGATGCTCCGCAGCATCCCTTCCACATCCACAGCAGACACACTGAAAGGCAGCTCACCTAGTAGCAGTGTGAGCCTGGTGCTGTGGGAGGACTTGGATGACTTGAAGCGGGCGTTGAAGGTGTTCCGAGCATCAGGAAGAGATGGGTCCCTGGGGCATTCAGCATCCCTCCCCTTCATGATGCTCTTCCACATGTTCTTCCTCATGTTCCGGGGGTTGTTGGTGGGAAAATGGCCCTGTATCTTGAGGGTATAAGTAACCTTTTCCCTTTTGATGCCAGCCTCCAGTTCCCTCCTCGCTGCTCTCAGTGCCAGTGCATCTCCTTATCTTAATGCTGAGTCCCGTGCCTTCAGAGGAGAATAGTCTTGTAGTCCCTGAGTGCTGTGCTAACGTTAGCATTCAGGGGGATGTAAACAGCTATACACAAATGTAAACTCCTGGGGGGAGGTAAAACAGCCATTTCAGCGATAGATATTCTACAGATTCCGAACAATGGTTTCTCACTGGTCTACAGATTGTGCACCAGCCTTTGCTGATGTAGACACAGAGGCCCCCACCACAAGATTTCCTCAACAGGTGGTTACAGTCGGCTCGGAAGAGGAGTAGCCCGTTGATCCATCACACATTCTGCACAGAGAGTTTGAGCAGGTTTAGAGTTCCTCACTGCAGACTAAACAGATTCAAAAACTCATTTATTCCTATGTCTATCAAACTAGTAAATAAGGTCAGATAGACCAGCACTATGATGATTCACAGGTTTTGCACAGGTTAGCACTTTACTCTGTAACAGTTGTTTTTAATTATTCATTTATCGGTACCATATTTTTGTACTCTTGTATTATGTAGGTATTTTATGTTTTTTATGTCTTGTAATACTATATGTTTTTGTACTGTTTGATGTGTGCGGCTGCAGCATGGGCGATGGGGCCCAGAACAAATTTTTCACTCTGTGAGACAATAAAGGTAATCTTGAATCTTGAATCTTGAGCTGGTAGTCTGGCATGTTGTTGTTGAGCCATGTTTCTCTTAAGAGAAATGCACAGCAGTTCTGTATTTCTCTGTAGCTGCTCAGTTGGAGTCGCATTAGGTCCATTTTGTTGTCTAACAAGTGGCTGTTAGCCAGAAAGAGCACTGGAAGAGCAAGTCTGTTCCTAGGCTTTACCCTAGCTAGCAAGCAGGCCCACTTGTCTCTCTTCTGTCTCCGTGCGCACCACTTCCTCTTTCCTCTGAGCCGATGTGTATTGTTCTGACCGCTGAACTGTGCTTCACTATGCTTTTTCCCAAGTTAGTAAATATGCTAATACATACATCACTTGGATAAAGAATCTAATTACAGTAATCGCAATTAAAGTCAGGTAACTGAATTACTGAATTTACTAACAGAGACTGCAGGCAACTTTTTAGTCCAATAAAGTTTCTGTATTTTGTTTTCTAATATTTTTTCTATTTAAGCATTTTCTTTCCTACTATGGATGCCTACTGTATATAGCAGTAATGACTTTGTGATTCTGCTGTATGTGAATATTGGTGACACCAAATGGTATAAGACTGTAATGATTAAACCAGCAGCCATTTTCCATTTCCTGTCTAAATACAGTACAGGGTACGTCTTCACTGGGAAAAGTCATCCAGAGCACAGGAAGTCATGTGTTCTATATTTTTGGTGCAGTGACCATGACGGTCTAAAAGCCTGTCTGTCTCTTCCAGACAGACAGGGGTTATATATGGTCCTTTTCGACCGTACAACCTTACCAAGGCATGCTGTGGTGTAAAGGCTCTCATGGATCGTGAAAGTGTTTCTATTGGCAATGACGTAATTCTAGATAAAGTTAGTGGAACCTGATTTCAGCCCTGCATGGGAGGTAAATATGCGCTATCTGAGGACTACAACAAAAAGCAGCCAGTGCCCAACAACAGACTGCTAAAATAAAAGGCAAATCATGCAAACTCCAAGTTGTACAGATAGGTGCGTGTCTTGATCAGCATTTGGGGATAATAAAGTATCTATCTTGAATGCCTAACATACTGGTAACTCAGCCGAGCACTGCCCTGTCCTGGGGCAGTGAGCAGGATGTGACAAGAAAACAGGCTCCTTACAGCAGCTAGAAAGAGGTTGCTTTTGCTTGGGAGGCAGAGAAGAAGGATTGACTTTTAATTGAAATTTCACAGATGTATAAGAAAATATATAAAAGATAAGTGGTTAGAAATAAAAAAGGCTACTTAAAAATTTCACTGCACTTGGGAGAGCAGACAAACGGGAAAAAATTAAAACCTACAAAAAGATTACAATTGTTTTTTTAATTGGGGCACTTCCTACCCTTCACAGTTGGTCTGTCATGCAGTGGAAAAGGAAACAAAAGGCAGCTGCTGCCAATCCCAGTTTAAGGAAAGTTCCAGGTTCTCCCATAACAGTGGAAAAGAGCCAGTATTGAAATGGGAGAGGATTGTCCCTCTACATCTGTCCTCCTTTCAAAGAGCAGACCCACAAAGCTCCAGTCACTAGGAAGGACTATCAGCAACAAGACTGAACCATAAACATATGGAACAGTATCAGCAATGTTTGCTGTCTTTTTCTCAATCATTACAGCCAAAACAGGAACATAGGGTCATCTGCTGTCATTTGAATTTTATATATGTATGTATGTATGTATGTATTCATTTATTTATTTTTTACAGTACATTCCTACAATAAGCCATGTTATATTACAGTTTTTTAAATATATGTTTCACTGTTGTAGGTCATTATGTTAATGCATTGCATATTAAGTTCCACCTATTAAATGTCCACCTCTATCTGCAGTAGAGATGGGTTCATTGTGAAAATGGTGAACATGGACTTGCAGACGCATGAACGGTAGTGTGCATAAGAATAAATACCCAACAGGCCAACATGCATATTCATGCTGTCATTGGTATTCATGGAGCCAGAAGCAATTCATTTTCATTTGGATCATACAGGCCTTTTTCTTCATTAAAATTTGAAAAATTGGAAAATGTTACAATAAGCAAATTTGGAGATTTGGACCTACAATAGCCTTTATTTGCCAATATGTCATATTCTTTTTAGCTTCAAACTGCTTTCTATGTAAAACTAGTTGTATTGTTTCAATCATGAACATGAGCGGGTGAATGGACACAAATGAGCAGATGGCAAACACCTGGCATCAAATAGCCACCTTGGTAATAGGTTTTATACAGAGCATATGGTGCAGTAGGAATACAAATTGAGTGAGCTGACCCCTCTGCATGCGTGCATGTATGTGCTTATGTTTGTGTGCGTGCATGTGTGTGTGTGTGTGTGTGTGTGTGTGTGTGCGTGCGTGCGTGCGTGCGTGCGTGCGTGCGTGCGTGCGTGCGTGCGTGCGTGCGTGTGTGTGTGTGTGTGCAGTCTTTCATGGACCAGCCTTGTGCTGTGAGATCATACTGCTTTCATTAACGATTTTTAATGAGGGACACATCTCCACAATATGGTACCCCACTGATGTGTACACCTGCTGAAAGACTTAACATTTATAAATGCTGGGGCTTCACTTTCCAAGATTAAGGCACAGTGGTTTCAAATGCCAATGCCCCTTGCATGTAATCTGATCAACCGCCACTGGAGCTATATTCTAGTGATAACATTTGGTGTGAGAGCTATGGTATGCACCAGTAAATCCCATGAAACACATTTGCATTTAGAAGGGTATCGAATAAAAGGTCACGGTAGACTCCTGGGAGGGTATTCCACAAACCAGGATTAAAAAGTTAGCCGGAAAACTAGGAAAACAATTGTTGGTGAGTGATTTGAATCTGTAAAACAAAGGTTGAATGTTAGGTGTAGGATAATGATCCAGTCAACCCTGATGACAGTTGGTAATAATGGACAAAATTTCAAAAGACATTCAGCTAATGCTGCTTTGTGGAATACTCTAGCGCAGGGGTCCCCAAACTTTTTCCTGTGAGGGCCACATAACTTTTCCCTTCTCTGATGGGGGGCCGGGGTCAGTTTGTAACAGAAAAAGTGTGACGATCGCAGGGGTGCCTAAATATAAACATTGATTGTTTTCCAGAAAGCCACACATAACCAAATATTAATAACCCTTTCCGGGATCTTCACAGAAAAAAAACTCACATAACAACACTATTAATGAAATAAATTACACTATTAATGAAATCAATAAAAATCAAATAACCCTCTCTGGGTTCTTCACAGAAAAAATAAAGTCAGGAAATATATAATGACACTATTTATGAAATAAATAATAACCAAATAACCCTCTCTGGGTTCTTCACAGAAAAAAAGTCCATGGAACATTAACTTTCTGTTGTGCCGTGCACAATCTTAACAGGTAAAAGTTCAGCTTAGTTGTCAGAGCAGAATCTCTTACTTAAATGCAGGGACGGTTTTTGCTATGGGCAGTGTGGGCCAGGGCGCAATCTACTTGGGGGCGCACGAGAAAAAAAAAACTCGCCAGTTTTCTAGACTACCATATTGACCCGCACATGCCATCAGTAACATCAGTCGGCATCAAGCGGGCCGGCGGGCCGGATGTGACAGGTGAGCGGCTTAATGGCGGCCAGTGCCGGCTCGCCTGATGCCGACTGATGCTGCCCCGGTTGGAGTAATAACAAGGGCGCAAGCCAGTAATTTCGCCTAGACGGTAACTTAGGCAGAACCGCCACTGCTTAAATGACTCATATGAGCAGTCTCTCAAAGTTCTTGTGTTCCTTCCTTATAATCCTTTTGTAGGTTCCAGTAGGCTTGTCACGTTCTATGCGTGTATTAGTCTCGATCGCGTGGCCAGACTAATCATAATGCGCCTCTGGTATTGTTCAGGGGGCCGGGCCAAATGTGGAGGCGAGCCGTATCTGGCCCGCGGGCCGTAGTTTGGGGACCACTGCTCTAGCGAGTTGATCATTATCACCCACCTGATGACACACAGGACTATGAGTCGGTGTTGGTCCTTTTGTCACACAGTGGCATAATGTCCAAACAGGTTTTCAGATTTCCATCAAATTTGGTGAAAGTTAGTCAAGAAAGAAGTGGTAAAGCATTTATACCCCTTGGCCAAAAGGAGGCATGATAGTAGGTGTGGCATATCACAAAAAGGCTGATAACTTGTGGACAGATTCACGTTTCATCTCAAACATTTGAGCAGGTATGTCATGGGCCACAGAAAATCGAATTAACTTTTCAGGTCCTTCATTCAAAAGAGGTTGTGGCAATGGCTGTGGAATAGCACAAAACATCACAGAACAGACCAGTGGACTGGCACAGTACCACAAAATTTTGATGCAAGGTTTGTCTGGGACTAATGTACAACATATTGATTTCCCATGCTGATTGGGCCACGCCCACCATGTCCACTTTTTGTCAGTTTCCACAAAGTGGGCCTTGTCCTGTGACTCGGCGTGTAGCTGTCAACAAATTGCTTGACTTATGGCCACACCCACCTCTGAGTGTGTTTATTTATTACAGATTATAGACCAGAGCTATTAGCTATGCTGTCTTTCATTTATTCATGATCACAATTGGTGGTGACAAAAGGCTGTTTTGTTTCTGATCAAAGTGAAATGATTAATTCTACATATAAAAGATCATAGATGTAGAAGTACATGGAACTCAAGAAATGTATCCATGTAATATTAATTAGAGAAAGTGATAAATGTTTCATAGCTCGTGATACAGTCCAGCATGGTATCTGTGGTCTAATTCAGAGTTCAGCATACTGCATGCTATTTAGGGTGTTAGACATAAGAAATGACACCGCTCCTGCTAAAATGTCAGTTCACATATCACAACTGCTTCTGAGTTGGACAAAATTAGAATGAACAAAAATAGGAAGGTATCTGAAGGACCAGCAACTACTATGTTACAGCAGGGTTTAAACAGCAAAACTTGGCCTCTTTCCATTTGGCAATGATCAGTAGATGACTTCATGGTCATGGCAAAACAAAAATGGCATCACGGGTTATGGGAATGCATGGCTATCACCCTTCTCTTAACCCAGTGAGCTAAATATTTCACCTGTGTGCTAGTGTGTTAAACTGATGAAACAGATCAAGAGAATAACAGCTGAAATGAAGAGCTGCTGAATTTAGGAAAAGGGAATATGGACATTCATTAGTATTAAAATGTGATATACTTTGCCACTGTTTATTTATTAATGGAAGCGAAGTGTCTGCCCACAGAACATGCAAGGCAGAAATGCTAATGAAATGGCATACAGCTATATCAGCATGATCCATGATCCTGCATTAGCCAAACCAAACAATCGCCTCCTGAATGAAAGACCCATATTTATAGTGTTACTTATATAGAAGTCTATATTTTGCAGATCTCACTATAACCATTAATAGCAAAACAATTCACACTAATGTGCATTTTCCATCTTTTGCTGAGAATTTGTAAGACTGCTCTTGTTATGTCTCTAACGATGCTTTGAGGGAGCTGCATGACAGTGTTGGCTCACTAATGAACAATCATCCAGAAGCGCTGTATGTAGTGGTGGGGGACTTTAACCACGTAAACCTGCACGACACTATCCCCATGTTTCACCAGCACGTGAACATCGCTACCCGGGGTGAAAACACTTTGGATAAGGTGTTTACAAACATACGAGGAGCGTACAGAGTAGCGCCCTGCCCCCACCTTGGTGCCTCAGACCACATCTCCCTCCTGCTGGCCCCTGCTTACTGCCCAGTGGCCAGGAGGAAGAACACTGTAAGGAAGACCATCTCTGTGTGGCCTGAATGTGCTGTGTACATGCTCTAGGACTGCTTTGAGACCATGGACTGGCAGATTTTCAGGGACGCTGCGACATCAGGGAGCAGTGTGAACTTGGAGGAGTACACATCAACTGTCCTGGACTACATAAGAAAGTGCATGGAGGAGGGCCCGCGATGTGGCATTCAGAGTGGGTGATGCAGCAGCACTTAGAACAACTAGACAGAACCTGTTGGTGGGCATAAAAAGAGCAAAGTCCACATATCGTATTTCACCAATTAATCGCCGTTTAATACGCAAAATCAACTTGGACCCCAGGCATTTAAAAGAACCAGGCGGCTATTCACTGCAGGCCTTTATTTATTTTTGCACAGACCTGCACCACGCCATTATTGTGATGACAGTTACTGTCCAACATATTTACAGTCGGTCAATTTAAGATTACGGTACACCCTTTTTTTCTAACGTTAGCTAGCGCTCTTATTTTGACAGAAAACGGAAGTGCCGCACAGTTATTGTGCGGCTAACTGTTTACTTCTGCAAAAATAAGGTGAATAGCCTTATTTTGGGTTTACCTCAATATAATACAAATAATTGCCCCGGCGGTTATTCGGGTGGGTGTTTAATACGCAAAATGGGTGCAGACCCTAGGCGTTTAAAAGAACCAGGTGGCTATTTGCGGCCAGGCGATTAATTGGTGAAATACGGTATGCTCTCAAAATCCAGAGGCATTTCAACTCAAATGACCCACGGAGCATGTGGAAAGGCATCAGGTACGTCATCGATTACAAGAAGAGTGATGCACAGTGCCCTGAGGACTCAATGCTCCCCGACACTCTGAAATGCTTTCTACGCTCGCTTTGAGGCGTCCAACACCACCACTCGCTCTCGGCTCACCCCCTTCCCTGATGAGCCCCCTGTCATTAGCATCACAACAGCTGAGGTGAGGAGAATGCTGCAGAGAGTTAACCCTTGGAAGGCTTCAGGCCCCGATGGGATCCCAGGCAGGGTTCTGAAGGACTGTGCACATCAGCTGTCTGGGGTCCTGACAGACATATTTAACATCTCACTGTCCCAGGCCAGAGTCCCATCATGCCTCAAGTCATCTGTAATCATGCCAGACCATCGACGTGGCTGAGGACTCCTATCAGTTTGCATACAGGCAGAAACGATCCACAGCAGACGCCATTTCCACTGTGATCCACCAGGCCTTCTCCCATCTGGAGAATGAGGACTCCCAAGAGAGGCTCCTGTTTCTGGACTTCAGTTCTGCATTCAATTCCATCATCCTGCAGAAACTGATGTTCAAACTAGCAACACTGGGAACTTCCTCATTCCTGTGCAACTGGGTCCTGGATTTCCTGACCTGCAGGTCACAGAGTCAAGATCAACAACAACAGATCCTCAACCATCATCCTGAGTACTGACGACACAGCCGTGGTCGTCTTTATCAGTCACCCAAATCCATGGCAACTGAGTTGAGACCAGGAAGCAGAGTTGCAGTCTTACCAGCTTCTCTGTGCTTCTGCTGGAGAAGTCACCCACCCATCACCCCATAGAGACTGTGTCTGCCCCTCAACCATTTGCATCAGTTCAATCAAAAGTAAACAAAAGAGGAGTTATACACAAAATCCTAATTAAAATTGTTTTGCTGCTGCAGTGGTAACTGCAGCAGCAAAACAAAAAAGGAGATCTTTTTCATCTAGAACTGTATTAGCGAACAAATTAATTTCTCATTATCAAATTAATTTATTTTGTCTTACTGAAACCTGGCAATGTCAAGAAGAATATGTTAGCCTAAATGAATCCACTCCCAAGTCATATTAATACACACATCCCTCGAGGCACTGGCCGAGGAGGTGGAGTTGCAGCAATCTTTGCCTCAAGCCTATTAATTAACCCCAGGCCCAAACTTAAATCATAACTGATTCAAAAGCCTTGTTCTTAGTCTCTCACACCAAAACTGAACAGCATTACCGTCCATTCTGTTTGTTATAGTGTACCACTCTCCTGGCCCATAAATTTCTATCTGAATTCTCAGAGTTTTATCAAGCCTAGTCCTTAATACAGATAAAGTAATTATGGATGGTGATTTCAATTTTCATGTAGACAAAAATAATGATGGCCTTAGCACTGCATTTATGTCATTATTAGACTCAACCAGCTTCTCTCTGAATGTAAAGAAACCTACTCACAGCTTTAACCACACCCTCAACCTCATTTTGACATATGGCATTGAAACTGATCATGCCATAGTTTTTCCACATAATACGCTTTTATTGGACAATTATTCAGTAACCTTCAAATATCTACTACAGGACTATTCGTGTCTATTTTGTCTTCACTAGATACCTATCTGACAGTGCTGTAGCCAAATTTAAAGAAGTGATTGCATCAGCATTTAATTCTATGCCTTGTCTCAATACAACGGAGGACTCCTACACTTGCATTAATCCCTCCCAGATTGATCACTTTATGGATGGTGCTGCAGGCTCACTGCGAATTACACTTTCAAATTCTGTTGCCCCGCTAAAAAGAAGTTAATAAAACAAAAGATGTTAGCTCCATGTTATAACCCCCAAACCCACACACTGCAAAGTTTTTCACTGTGAATTCACAGTAAATTATTGGATAAGTTTTGCATGACTTTCACAGTAAGGATTACAGCAATATACTGTGAAATGTATTTTTTTATTTATTTTATTCAATTTATAAAGGACAGTGTGCACCTTCATTAGCTATTCAAGGAATAAAAAGATGAGTGCACCAGATTTAGCAAGAAGGCTAATTTCCATCCGTAGTCCTTACAAATAACATTAAAACAATCAACACAGTAAAACAAACATTAAAATAATCAACACAGTAAAACAAACATTAAAACGATTAACACAGTAAAACAAACATTAAAACAAACAGACCTGCACCTATCACATACCAATACACACAACATAAACACTACAGGCAGGCCATACAAACATACAGTGCCGGCTTTACCTGTGTTGGCGCTCTAGACAAAATTACTCCCTTGCGCCCTTCAACTTCCTAGTCCTAGTCAAACTTTTCAAAGCATCTTAAAATGCAGAGAAACTGTGCAGAAACTTGCCATTCAACCACCCAGCTGTGTCCCAATAACAGTAAGAGGATGGGAATGAGGCCTACATGGCAAGGTAAGAGAGGAAGGGAGAGAGCGATGAAGGGATGTGGTGAAGGGGTCAGGCGCTCCTCTCAGTCTCAAACATTCTATAATCCACACGCAACAGAGTTGGACAAAAATCTTGTAGTGCAAAGTTGTCTTCAAACAAAGTACAAAAAGAACGACTCAAAACTGAGCCTGACAACTGCTGCAGCAAAAAAAAAAAATATATAAAAAACTTTGATGCCCACTCAAAGTCAGTTAGTTTCCTCAAAAGGTGCTCATGTGAGGGTTCTTTGTTGTCCGCTTCCTGGTCTTTGAGCCTCTTTCAGGATTGATGCCCAAGAAGAACCTGTTAATAAGCAAAGATTTCAGTTTTAAATAGACTTATGTATTGCATCAAGTTGAGTCATCATCCTTCATAATCTTATCATATGCACACTCAACAGTTCAGTAAAAGCATAATGTACAGTATTTAGGTATTCAAATTTAAATAATAAGGTCGGCTGTGGTAAATAGCAAACGCTAACATTAGCTAGCTAGCGTTAGCTAGCCTATATCAGATCACACGGGCAAATGCTACAGCTAGCTAACGTTAGCTAGTTAGCTAATAGTGCTAATATCATTTAAAATACCATGGGTGTTCTGCAAACAGACGTTCGGCATGCAGCTCACCTTCTCCATTCAGCCCAGAAGAGAAGAGGGAAATGGCCTCTTCAGGTTCAGTGCTGAGTTTGGTTATGTCATGTGACTTACCAGGGAATATTTGAATACAAACTTTCACTGTAATAATACTGTTGAATGCTGTGAAATCCTTGCATTTTTTTTTTTTTTTTTTTTTTTACTGTGTTGCTGTGATATTACAGATCTTGTTATGATATAACAGGGGTGTTTTGATTGCAGCATTTTACTGTAAAATAACAGTTAAATGCTGTAAAATCCAAGGATACTGTAGTTTTTACAGGTATTCATTGGGATATTACAGGGGAACTTAATTACAACAAGTTACTGTAAAATAATACTGTTAATTATTGTGAAATGCTCGTACGTTTTTACAGTGCAATATTTCAGTTTTTCCTTTTTAATACATTTGCAAAAAAATTCTAAAATTCTGTTTTCACTTTGTCATTATGGGGTATGAGGAGTGAAGACTCAGCATTAAGAGGAAGAGGAGGGGACATCCTTTCCTTCCGCATCCATACCCTGGGGCATGACTTAGGGAGCCAATCTGCATCTTGTTGCGTGGACCCACTCTGCTTTGCTGGAAACCTTCAGCACTGTACTGGTGGTCAGCAACACCTGGATCAACCTTCCTCACCTAGGAGACAAAGAATTATTTTCCAAAGATTTGATTAATACATAATTACCTGGCTGAAATGAATGAATACACTCCTCTGATGACTTTGGGAGTCTGCTTGCAACTTGCAAATATAACTTTCTCAAAACCTCAGTTAGGTTTTCTGTCATATACTCATCAGTCCATAGCAGAGTAGTTGTACTGGGTGTCAATAGGGGGCTTGCACTGAATCTATGCCTCATGACAGCTTAACCCTGTAGTTGCATTTGGTGCACTGCAGATGGAATACAGTACTATGGGCAATGCATTTAACAGGCATTTAACAACAGTTCTTGCATCCTCTTTTCTGGTAGGATACGCTGCCATCCATTTAGAAAACATAACTACAATCACTACCAGGTATTTGTAGCCCTGACAGCTTGGCATATCTACAAAATCAATCTGCATATTTACAAAAGGACCCAATGGTACCTCGAAATGGTCATGCTTTACTAGGCTGTCTTTTCTCCTAGTCTGTTGGCATGCTGGCATGGCACTTGTATACTAGCGTCTATGAGACCTGTGTGATGCCTGGTGCAAACCATTGTGATCAAATTATCTCATTTATCCCCCTCTTTGCCAACACGGGCCAGCACATGGAGGAAAGAATCAGGACAAACCATCGGGGTGGAGCCACAAGCCAGACAATGGTTCAGGTATACAACCCTTACAACCCTTAGTTTCCACATCTGCCCAAAATCATGAGCAGCCCTAAACCCATAATTTGAATCTGTGTAAATCGTGGCCAGTTTGTCCTTAGCTAAAATACATAATCTGGGGAGAGCATGCAGTTCAGCAACCTGAGCAGAGGTGCCATTAGGTAACGCACATGCTTCTAACACTTCCCAGTCATTTACTACAGCATAGCCAGCAAAGTGTTGGTTATCTGAAGGCCTGCAAGCTGAGCCATCAGTGTGTTGAATCATGTCAGAATTTGAAATTAGCGTCAAAATGACTGGCTTCAAGGAAGAGCAAATGTCAATTACAGCATTGCAGTCATCGTTTTCATCTTCACTAACCAAAGGAACTAGAGTAGCAAGGTTTAGAGGGGGTGAGTGCTTCAAAGAAATATGGGGACATTACACATTACACGCCCAAGCAGGATTGCCCCCGGTATGTACGTCATCACGTTTAAATACGACACACGCATGGCCCGACGTCATCATAAATCAATATAGGCCTAGTTCAAATACATTCATCATGTGTTCCTTTTAACTAAAAGACGTTTTTGTAGGCTACCTTGTAATCAGACATAGGGATGTTTATTTACCTTAAGTTTCGGAGGTAACTTCCTTCTTCAGAAAGGTCCAATTGACAGCCGGAGCAGCACCTGTCACATCCGGTAGACCTGACCTGACCGTGTGGCTGCGCACTGTGCGGTGCCGGCCAGCACCAGGTCTGTCGGATCTGACAGGTGCGCCGCGCACACAGACTGCTGTACTTTCATTATAAACCGACTTTTGTTTATATGCGGTTGCAGCAGCACAACAGACACAACACAGACAACATGGTTCATTATTGATTGCGCAATGCGGCGATTTGCTGGTAATCGCACTGCGCACATTAAACGATTTTGCGGAGGCAAGAGGAAAGTTGCATGATTTACACCGTATCCACGTTCGCGCTGCGTGCGTGACCGTGCATGTGCTTGTGCATGAACGCTTGGGTGCGGTACAAACTTTGTAATGTGAGTAGCCTCTAACTCATTCATTTCATTGGATAATATGCCGGTGGGGTGAGGGGAAGTCCCTGATTGATCGAAAAGATTCTTCTGATTGGCTGAGCCTCTTGTAAAAGTGGCCCAGCCGCCGCCACCTCTGCTCTGCAGGCATAACTTATCGATCACAAGTGGCTTTTCTCAGGCTCAACAGATAGATCACAGATAAACAGAACTGTTTTTAGTCAAAAGGAAAAAAAGGCTCTTGATGAACACTTCAGCGTGAGAAATCGGAGGTGTGGCGTGAGAGCGTGTGGAGCCAATCAAATGCGTGAGTCTCACAGCCAATGCGTGAGAGTTGGCAGCTCTGCATTATCATGAGTCAGTACAATGGGCGAAGATTTCTCATAAGGGCTACTGAGGCCACTGATCTTAGACAACCTGGCATCTCAAGGACCACAGGTGATAGCTGTGACGAGTTGTAAGCAACAGGACGATAACATGACCCATGTTTCTGCACCAGGATATCTGTAGCGACCCCCTGCCTTTCATGCACATGCAAGTGAAATGGCTGACTGTAATCCAGCAGCCCTAGAGCGGGGGCTGAAGTGAGAGCAGCTTTCAGATCCCTGAAGGCCTTGTACACTTCCTCAGTCCACTGTATGACACTGTATGAGCTGTCTGTACTGTGGCACTACGCAAAACAGTCCATGGCAGCATAATTAAAGATCTTGTGTTGGCAGGAACTAGCCATCGCTAAGAAGGATTGCATCTCCCTCTTGGTGTTAGGAGGTGACATATCAACCAAAAATTTCATTCTCTAAGGGGATAATAGATGCTGTCCAAACAAGTCACTTAAGGTCAGCAAAACTGCAACTTAGCCAAAGAAGCTCTGTGCCTATGGTGTAAGATAGCTGTCAAAAAGATGTGTCCGTAATTCAATAATTGGTATTCATAATGTTAACAATTCATGTTGCATTGATCTAATGTATATTTGCATTGACTTAATGTATATTTGCTCTTTTTTGTTGGTTTGTTGACATTTTTTCTTTTTTTTATGAAATCAAATTTTGAGGTGGGATTCTCTTATAAGCCCCTAGGGGTTTTCTGTATCTCACCTGCACAATCTATTGTTATTTCATTCTTGTTCTGATGTTTTGCTTTTATTGTGCAAAAATAAAAATTAAAAAATTAAAATAAAAAAAATAAACAATAAACAATTCATGTGTAAAAAAAGTTGTTGCACACAAAATTCTGCTGTCATATCCGTGAGCTGGCACGTGCGGGGGGTGGGGGTAGGGGTGGGGGGGTGCTGGAGCACCTGCCCCTTTGCCCCTTGATGCCCAAAGTGCCCTTTCGTCAAAGTAATGTGTTTTTTTAAATTATTTTTATTTTTTTTTTTTTTTTGTAAGTGTGTGTGAAAGTCTGTCTGTGTGGCCCAAAATAATAATAAATAAAACAAAATAATAATAATTTAGATCTACCTTGGTCGGTCACATGATCCGCGACGTGCCCTCACTCTGCCCTCACTGCCCCGACGTGCCCAGACGTGCCATGTGGCTAAGTGCTGCTAAACTGCTAGAGACGGCCACTGCTAGTCTCACGAAACTGAAGAAGACCCGAGGGAGTAAACAACTGGTCCGGTGAGTAGGTTTTGCAGAGGTATTCATTTGTGCACGGTGTATTCTTGCAAGATGACTGACATGAAGTGAGCAATGAGCATCCTCTGTGTCGTCTGTGTGCAGAGTCAGACGAGTGAGTGAGTGAGTGAGTTAACCACATAGCGTGCTGTGGGGAAAAAGTATGTCAGGCTTCTTTTTGTTTCTGTATGTTTCTCTTATCATGGGCAAAGTGCATTCGAGAGATGTCATGTATTATTTTACTCTCAAGCAGTGTTTTTCCTATGTTTCTAGAGGCAATCAGGCATAGACTATGTTATTTCACTAAAACTATGCAATATGCATATTCACAGAATTTTGGACTATTACAGTATAAATACAACAACAATAACAACTAGACTTTGTAAAGTTTCTGAAGAAACTTTGAATGTACTTGCCACCCTTGCGATCGCCTGGACATGCGCTAAACTGCCAGCCCTATGCTGTTTGTGGGTTGTGTAGTGTTGTCGCTCTTGCTCTGGTGGGGAGTTGAACCCTGATCTTCTGCATGCCAGGCAGAGACACTAACCACTGTGCTACTGGGGCTTGCGTGGCCTGGGCCAGAAATGAGTACAAAATATATAACTTTTAGAACCTTGCTGTCTTGTGCAAAGTGGATAGTCAAACTGAATAAAATCACAAAAATATTTAAATACATCATTCAATTATTTTTTACTTCATTATCAGCACTAGGAATAATTGTAGCAAATGTTGCTACAGTTCAACCAGTTATATTGTAAGGTACGTTTCTGTATGGTGTTTCAAATTTGTGTTCCATGTGCCCCCTTTAAACTTTGAGCACCTGCCCCTCCAGATGTCTCTGCACGTCCCTGTACCTAAGTATGTTAGAGGTCAACAGCTATGTGTTTGTGAAAGATGTCAATCTGTCTGGTTTTGTCTCCCTATATCTGGCATGCCTTAGACTTATGGCTTTGGTGGCATGGAGACAGTACGTCTTATCAGTGAAGTACAGGGAAAATTCCTTCACAGGAGCTAGCTGAGGTGGTTCAGGCATCTAGCCTGGTGGAGGTGTTCTGGGCACAACCACTTGGGAAAAGACCCCGGGACAGACCCAGGACATGCTGTAAGTATCCTGGCTGGGTTGGGAATGCCTTGGGTTCCCCCCGGAGGAGCCGGGACCGGGGTCCACCATTTGGTGATGCCCATTTTACATCAGTGAAAAACAATCAAAACATTGCAGTGCAGAAAAAAGTACAAACAAGCAGTCTAATTGTAGACTAGTATAGCAACTGAAACAGAGAAAAATATAACAATCAACAATTAAAGGGCCATACCAGTGATTTTGCGTGTTTAGCATATCTACCAAATGTACATACCTTACGTCTCTGCTAATCTTTTCCCAAAACCAGCTGTCATCTTTCATTTTACCAACGCCTTATCCAGCCACTATAATATGAAAATGAACTTTCAGACTTTCTTCACACCAGTATTCCATCAATGTAATAAAGTCGTCCACATTAGTCTTCCTAAAAGCAGCAGCACTGTTGTGTTTTCGTAACTGTCCTCAGCTGTTAGGCTACAACAGACAACTGCATAAAACAGGACACTTGCTACAATACTTTGGTAAAACACATGTAGTAAGGACCTATTGATGTTAAATAACCTAAGTTTCCTGCACTAATTCAGCCTGGATTGGGCCTTCTTAAAGATAGTGCAGGTGTTCTCTTGTTATCCACATGAACACCCAGGTGTCTCTTTGGGAACACTGGTTTAACTGCTTGTCCTTTAATCTAGACAGAAATCACCTCAGCTTTCCTCCTTCTAAAATCAAATAATAATAGGCCCCTTTTTCTTGCCTGTATTAAGAATACAATGAGACAAAACTGTCTTCCTCCTGTTGGTAGATCAAATCACTGTCATTTAAATATATGGCCCAAACTCTGGGGCAGATTCGTCTAAGAATCTTTGTAAATCACATGACATGAGGAATAAAGCTGTGTAACAGTGTATTAGCTGTATAACAATGTATTGTCAATATAAGTGATATAAATATAAGAATATCAGCATGAGTATAAGACAAAAATTGAAACAAAGAATTCCACACCCAACACACAACACAATACAAGTGAGATAGATAGACAGACAGATAGATCACAGACAGTTGACAGCTGATCACAGTTGTGATGAATCTCAGTTCAGCAACTTGCTCCAGAGAGCAGGAGCTAATTCTGGGTGCAGCTAGAAGATGACCTGAGAGGCGTGATTGGCTTATGATCAGTGAGCAAGTCAGAAACGTGTCATGAGTCTATGAGGAGTTTATAGACTATGTTAACAGAATTTTTGCATTGGAAGCCAATTAAGTGATTTAAGTATGTTAATTGTAGTAAATGCACCAAACCCTCAAAATCACTGGTATGGTCCTTTAATGAAATTAATACATGTCACAATACACATCAAAGGAAATTCTACTATACTCAATATACTTCCAATATACTCTGCTGACTTAAACACAGTTTTATATACTAAATGAATAATTATGATTCTGATAACGTATTGATGACACTGATGACTGATTATGCATTGTGATTTTCTAAGACTCTGGAAACTTTATAATTTGTTCTCACGTGTAGTCTGAGGCAGTTCTAAATTTGTTTATAGAGTAAGCACATATTCAAGAAAGAACATATTAATCAATCATTTTTATTAAAACGTTTATATGCAGCATTTACGCACAGATTTGTGCATACAGTATGCACTATTTGTGAATGAAGCCCACCTTTTTCCACCATCAGCAATTGTTTTGGGCCTGTAGGGTTGACACAGTGCACCGAGTCATCCAAAGCAAAACACAAAAACCCATAAACCAGAGAACTCTTCCACTGGATAGCCTATTAACATATTTATTAATACATGGTCTCTGATTCTACATTTAACACAGCTTGCTGGCTTCTTTCATACCCATCCCACATAGCTGGCACAGCAGAAATTCTTGTCATGTCTGTAGCCCACAATCCCCCTGGCCCTCCTGCTGCCAGTGTAGGATTATAAGCTTCTCTTTCATATGAGGACATATAGTGACTGAATATCACAGCTGGGAGACTGTAATATGCCTGTAGATATTTTTTTTTAACCTTCTGCTATATCAGTTGTCTTAGTTCATGTTGTTATTACTGACTGTAAGTTGAGGATTGTTCTTTTTAAGAGTGTTAGCTGGGGGGAAGTCCACCTCAGTGGCTGGAGGCTAACAGTTAGCATTTGGAGCATCCAGCCAGTATCCAGCACTCAGTAACAATGAGAGGAAGATAGAACCTCTACTGTCCTACAGAACAGCTAGAGGGGGAGTGGCATCAACCAAATTTAGGCTCATGACCCAAAATGGGTTCAGGGCACATTTTTATTGAGTAAAATGTATAACAATGCCATGGTATGTGAACTCATTTTTCTAGTTAAAATAGAAGAGTGTTGTTTTTTGCTTTTACAAAGCATTCTCAGCATCAGGGCAGGTCGAAAGATTTTTTCCTTAAAAATCGTGTGTGTGTGTGTGTGTGTGTATGTGTGTGTGTGACTCGTGGTGGTGACAAATGATGTTAGATGTTATTACAATTCTTGATGTTTTTTAGTAAGTTTGGGTACTGTCCTGTTCTGTCAGTGAAAAATAGCACAGAGATGTACCATGTTTATTCTATTATGGGAAGACAGCCAATATGTACATTTAGAAAGGCTATCAGCTGTTCTCATCCACTGTTGACCAAAAGCTGAGGACCTCCAATGGTCACCAACAGGTGTGTTATTTCACTTGAAAGCCCTCTCTGCAGTCAGCCCATTATCCTTTTCTGTATGTTTTAGTTGCAGCTGGGCTGACTCGTGAGTGCACTTCAAATAGTTAGAAAACAAGAATATACTTATAGCTCAGCTCCACCACCAGATTGTTTGATGAACTGGAAACCTTTTGAGACTAACACCTAGGAATACCTCCCAGGATATGCAGCAATTTGAAAAAATAGCTGGATATGACTGGAGACCCACATAATGTCCCATTTAAAGTGCTCTGTGTGGGGTCTTCTATCAGACTCCACAATGACCCCAATTATTCCAATCCTAAATTAATCTCACTTCATGCTGAGGCAATAATTGTGTGTCAAAGAAAATCAAGGCCATAGTTGACATGGAGTTCATTGTTGCACCCGTGACATAATTGTTGCTGTTATCAAGAAACATGCAGAACCAGCTTTTTCTGGCACGTTTGACCACATGGGGATTAATGTAATTGGTTTAGTTTTTCCGCAGAAGATTTATAGGTGACATTCCTGCATTACTGACTCCTTGAAATGGCTGCTTCCTTTTCCCACATCATCACATCCTCCTGTCAAACTGCTATAATCTCATGTCACTTAGAGGTTTGTTGTGTAAGAAGGCTCAACGTGAGTTATAACAAGCCCAGACATCTTTGCTAAGTTGGGCCCCGGGGCTACACAGTGGTATATCTTAGTAGAGAGAGGGTTATTTTGTATACAACCTGTGACCTCTGGCCTGGAAAACAATGACATGTTCCAGTGTGATGCCAAAATGCTCTACCAGTATTCATCCAGTCTTTATGTCTGCTTCATGTAAAGCATTTGAATTGGAATAGAGGAACAGTGACTTCCAATGTAAGAAATGGGCTGCTTGTACATATGCTTTGGGTATGCTTTAAACTACACACATTTTGGACCAACATGTTTAATTCCTATACTATGATGTTTCAAAAACACATTTCTCCCAATCCCATCTGTGCTTTATTTGGTTTTAGCCCTGATACTCATTCTCTTAAAGGCAAAGCTTCCACAGTTATAGCATTTACCTCCTTGATAGCTGAATGCCTTCTTATCTCCTGGAAGGAAAAGTTACATCCTAACGTCAAGAGGTGGTTTAGAGATATAATGTCAGATGGATGGATGGATGGATGGATGGATGGATGGATGGATGGATAGATAGATAGATAGATAGATAGATAGATAGATAGATAGATAGATAGATAGATAGATAGATAGACAGACAGATAGATAGATAGATAGATAGATAGATAGATAGATAGATAGATAGATAGATAGATAGATAGATAGACTTTATTTATCCCAAACTGGGAAATTCCCATGTTACAGCAGCATCAATAGAGACATAAAATAAAGTTAAATAGAACAGAATAGATGCAGAAGTATATACAATAAAGACTAAATATATACAATAACAACAATAGAGACTAAAAATATACAATAAAGACTAACCTAAGAATATGGGATATGAAATGTGAAATATACAGATGGTGATAAATATGAAATATACAGATGGCACTGAAGTATACAGATGGTTGTAATAGATAAAAAGAGAGTTAGCATGAAACCATGAAACCAAGAAACCAAGTGGCAGAACCTGACGCCCGGTACTGGGATGTACCTTTTGAAACATGAAAAAATTTGATATACTTTAAAGGCTCATTGCAAAATTGTAGATTTGGACCCCTTTTAGAGTACTATGAGAACTTACAAGAACCACTAACCAAGGACGATTAATATAGCAGTGTTAGAGAGAGGCAGAAGAAACTCTTCCATGTACCATTCTTCTTCTTATTTTTTTCTCTTTCGTTGTTTCCTCTTCTTTGTTCCCCGTTTCTTTTCCCTTTTTTTGTGTGTGTTTTGTTTTGTTTGTGGGGCAAGTGATCTTGTGGGGATCAGGACTCATGGGGATGGATGGGCAGGATCGGGGGGGTTGGGGTGGGCTGGGTGGTGGAGGGGGAAATTGGTGGGATCTTTTCATTCTTGTTGACACTTGTGTGATGCAGCTGTTTTGTATTTGCGTACATTTTCGTTTCCAATGTTGCAGGGAAATTGTGTGAAGGTATAATGGAAAACCAATAAAAATTGTAAAACAAAAGAAATGGGTGACTTGTCAGAGCTTTGGGGAATTTGCAGAGGTAAAGAAAACTGTGTTTTTGGATGTTTTGATTCACATGTACAATGGCACTTGGTTTTGTCAAAGATGCTATGTGTTTGTAAGAGCACTGTCCCTGTCATCAAAGGGATAGTTCACCCATTTTGAAAAATGTGATATTATTTCATTTCCCCCAAGCTGTTGTGTAGGACAGTAGAGGTTCTATCTTCCTCTCATTGTTACTGAGTGCTGGATACTGGCTGGATGCTCCAAATGCTAACTGTTAGCCTCCTGCCATTGAGGTGGACTTCCCCCCAGCTAACATTCTGAAAAATAACCACCTTAATCCACTCAAAGAAGGTTTAACATCACTGAGTTTTGTAATTATTATTATTATTGTAATTATGTGCTTGCCTTGAAAAGGCAACACATCTTAAAATCCTGCATACTTATTATTTTTATTATTATTATAGTTTATTATTCTGCACGTTTTCGGCGCGCTACTCCTCCTACAGCTTTGGTTTTAGGCCCACACAATGAATTGGGAAAATGTGTGGCCCCATTGGGAGAGGTGTGCTATTACTTTTATAAGGAATCCCACTCATGGAATTCTCAAAATTCCAATTTTCCTGAAAATTCTGGCCATCCGAAATGAATGGCCAAAACTTCAGAAGGCTCCAGGGCCCAGAGCTTTGGACCTGCGTCCACGCACCAAATACGAAAAATGTGCATCTTGTGGAGAAGAAGAGTTGTGTCAATTTTCAAACCGATCAGACTTTAGGATTTTTCATAATTCACGATTTAAATCACGATTTTGCCCTCATAGAAAAAGAATGGGAAATCGGCAGACACTCATGCATTTTCAAAGCCTCACAGCTCCCTCATTCTTTGGCCCACAGACTCCATTCAAAGCTTAAATGACTCAGCAGATGTTCAACTTTATGTGTGTCATCTTCAATTTTTCATGTCTGCTTTAGTTTGCCATAAAACACAGTTTAAGTTTGGAGTTATTTTTGAGCCGCCTCTGACTTTTGAATGAGTGTGTATTGCGTGAGCTAGAGTGGCATTCCTGAGGGCTAGAGTGGAGCAGCCCTTAAAATTCGCCTAAAACTTTTGTCTTTAACTTGCTCTCCTGGCCACAATTTACACTCCACATGCATAAATTTGGCATCAAATTGTAGGAAAAATAGTTGTGCTTTGAAAAATGTAAATACAAAAGCAAAGTAGCTTCAACTTTTTAAACTGTGACCCTTAACGAGGCAGGAGTGCCAGCTCTCTCCCCCATAGACTCCCATTATATCTGGAATGCAAAGTCTCTGGAGAGAAGCAGAAAGACACACTTTTTCAACTCGCTCTAGGGTGGGCATTTTTGGGAGTTGGAAAAATAATTTTGACACAGTCTGAAAGCCCAAAGCCTTACCTTTCTCATGGTACATTTTATTTTCTGCTCGGACTTACTATCATTGACAAAAAAGCATTTGTTTGACCACTACTTTTAGGTGATTTTTCACAGAAGCAGCACTATCACTCATGCTGTGTGCTTCATAGAGCCTCATTTCTGGCTCCGCCCACACAAGCCCCAGTGGCACAGTGGATAGTGTCTCTGCCTGCCATGCAGGAGACCAGGGTTCAACTCCCCACCTGGGCAAGAGCAACAACACTACACAACCCACAAACAGCATAGGGCTGCTGATTTAGCACATGTCTAGGCGCTCGCAAGGCAAGCACATCAAAGTTTCTTCAGAAACTTTATATCCTCTAGTTTTGTATTCTTCTTCTTCTTCTTCTTCTTCTTCTTCTTCTTCTTCTTCTTCTTCTTCTTCTTATTAGTAGTAGTAGTAGTATTTCCTCTGCTTCCCAGTGAGTCAAAAATAAAGACAACAGGAAGACATTTCATCTAGAAAATAAGGCATTTTCCGGAGTTTTCCAAAGTCTGTGGATTTGACTCATTATTTATGATCAGCAACATACTGGGAAAAATAGTAATGATAGTAATGAACTCTGATGATTTACAGTGTAAATCCTTTGTGTATTAATGACTTTATATGTGAGGCCATATACAATATTCAAGCAATATCATTTTATAGTCTTAACCACTGGACATTTTGCCAGAGCATGCCACTGGACAGACTGTGGTTCTGTAAATAACTGTTGTTTTGTTGTTGTTGTTTTGTTTTTTTGTAGGATCAAGCCATTTTAGTCCTCTCCTTTCATTCCTCTCTGCTTTCCCTCAGTCTATCTGAAAATAAAAGATGAAGATTAGATGAAACAAAGCAGCAGTATGAACCCATCCACATCTAAAACAACTTTTATTAACAAACAGCATGTCTTCATGCCTTAGATATGATGAGATGTCCTGCAGATGAGAAAACTATGCAAGGCAAAAAAAAAAAAAAAAAAAGATCTCTGTTCATATCAACCATCATGTCTCATCTCTATCATCTCATGAAGACTGAAAAACAAGTGTGTAAAAAACAAGTGTGTGACTACTTTGGGTCTCATGTTTAGAAAATGAGAGTTTAGTGGGACCTCTGGGGACCCCAGAGGTATGTCCTGTCTCAGGAAAAACATCCTTCTTTTTTCTTCATCCTACTGCTGTTCTTTGTCCTCCTCTCCTCTCTGTCAGAGCTGAGCAGTGATTGTGATACCAGCTGAGAGGGGATGGAACAAATTAATCTGAGGCACAAGTGTAATGTTTCAAGAGCTGGACTTCACCAATACGTAGCTCCACTGTGGTTGTTCCACACACACAGGGACTCCTGCTTCACCTCAGGGAGCGTCGATGGAGTCCTGCTGTTGCCGTAGATGATCTACTCGTGCGTTTTCACTTCGTGCACGAGCAGATCCGTTTCCTCTGCAGAGAAGTGTTCCTTCTTACCTGGCAAATGCACCATTAGCAATTTCCCATTGTGCAAGTGCACATGGCTTTTCAAGTTAATGGGAAAAGGCACTCTGATTGACACCTAAACACAGTCTCTTCATTAATCACAATGAAGAAACTAACAACCCTTTTGAACCAGGCTCTTGGTGCAATGACCCCTCTGTCCACTGTTAAAATGGCAAGTGGACTTGCCCTAAATGCACTTGTGCCATGCTCTTCAGAATGTGTTCTTACGCCTAGATCAGGACTTTTAAAATCATAACTGATTTTTAAATCACATTGCATCAAGAACATAAGATGTTCATCTTTCTAATCTCAAATATGCACACACTAAATGATTTGAAATAATGAGTCTGCGAGCTGTCAGGAGACGAAAAATTGGATCTTTATACCTCTCACATTACCAGATAATCTGGGCTGAACATCAGTACCGATGACCCAGAGCACGGCCTTAGACTGTTAAAGAGCCCTTAGTCTTGATTTATGGTACACTCCACTTATGGTCATTATTGATGGGAGCATCAAATGTGAAGTTTGTATTGGACTTAAAGAGATCAGAGGTTTTCCATGAAATTTTGTGTCAACATTCATGTGGGCTAGAGGATGAAACCTGACTCCAGGACCTTAACCTGTGACTGGGTTGTTGGTATTGTGTTATGACCCTGGCCTAGGGGCACCAGGGTCACACACGATAATGTGCCCCCGCTCTGCCTACTCCCAAGGAGATCAGCCAACATCTAAAAGTCTGAGGGCAAAGTAGCAATTTATTAAGGCTTCAGAGTGGAGCACAGCCAAAATAACAAACAAAACCAATAACCAAAGATCCCTGTCTTACCTGTCAAGTAACAAAATGAAAACAAAAGACAATCAAACTAACCTAACTCCTAACAGAAATAAACAGGAGGAAAAAAAAGGATAAACAAAAAAAGGCTTCTCCCTCCCACTAATGACTGCTACTGAATTTTGACAATTATTTACACTATATACAAAACTACTGTGACAGATTCACAGCAAGGCACACAATGCTAAAGGCTAATAGTTAACACTATTCTAAACACAGTAAATGGCAATCTAGCACCAAACCACAATACCACACTCTTAAACACACAGGCTGCTGTCAGTTGGGAATGGGAGAGTCAGAGAGAATGGAGGCTGGAATCAGCTGGGATTTAAACCGAGGGATCAGCCAATCCTCAGGCAGCAGCCCGGTCACATGGTCGGCCTGGAAAGGTTCACACACCTGCAGCTCATCTCACACACACACACACACACACACACAGCTGATTGCTTCTGCAGAGAGGGAGGGGAGAGAGAGCTGTCAGCACAGAAATGTAAACAAGACAAATAAATGACCCCAGTCATAACAATTGGCATGATGTGTTTAATTTCATTAAGTCTCTGAAACTGTTATTTTGGGACCTGTTCTGTCACACTTTGGAAGTGAATAGAGAGACAAAAATACAGTACAGCACTAGGGATCAGCAGGCCACCATTTGTATTAATTGAATTGATAAACAGACTTTTGGTGATGAAATGTGATGCCCTGAAATGTGATGCACTGCACACACACAGTTTGTGCAGTGTGTGCATATTCTTTCAACTGAGAATCTAAGAATGTCACATATTTGATGGGTCCCTGCAAAAAAGGACACAGAGGAGTCGTGATTCATTTCTTCTTAGTGAATAGGTAGAAAACAAGGACAAGTAATTGCAAACCTTACAACACAGGCTTCACAATGTCAGGGGCTGACATAAGGAAACAGAATGAAGCATGTACATTGTATTCTTTATTTTTGTGTAACACCAAGGTTAATTAAATTCTTGAAACATTTCCTTATTAGTCCGGTGTACATGCAGGCAACACCACTCCAGTTTTGGGCAGACTGTCCAACCAGACATGACTGAAGACATTACAGGGTGTAGAGGACGTTTGTGTTTATTTTCTTGCCGTTTCCTAGCTGGTGTCTGCTGCTGTCACTTTGGAAAAACCTCAACAAACATGTTTCCATTGAAAACACCAGCCCAGAGCTGACATCCCTGCAAGGCATGGACAAGATAGAAATTTGCATACATATTTAATTCCAGTACACCTTGGCAGGGCAGTACATCTGCATACCAATGCTGCTGAGCAGTCAGGCCCACTAGGCAGATCAGGCACAGCGCCTAGAGCCCCCACAACTAATCAGATTTTTTTTTTTTTTTTTTTTTTTTTAAGCTCAGTTAACCCTATGAAATCTGAACAAATTCACTTGATTTCTTTGAAAATCATGGGGGAAAGGTGATGATCAAATGAGCAAGCAAATGACCAGACAATTGGCAAAAAAAAAAAAAAAAGAAAGAAAAGAAAGAAAGAAAGAAAGAAAAAAAATACAAGAAAATCATCAGAAAATTGTCAAAAAATTAGTTTAAAAAATTCAAGTAAATTAGCAACAAGTTATCAAAAATGAAGAAAATTAATAAGAAAATGAAAACAGTATCAGAGAATGTTCAAAATATGAAAAAAAAAAAAACATATTTGCACAGTCATGGTTTTCTATGATTGCTAACGTACATGTGATTTTTCTTCATGCTGTAAATCCAAGCAGGTTAGAGTGCATGTATGAATTGCTAGCAGCTGTGATTTGGCCCAGCCTGGTAACAGTTACTGAAGAAAAACTGTCAGAGAACTGATGTTTTTTGGAAGAAAAAAAAAGGAAGACAGAAAACACTGACCCCCTTTTAAGTTACAGATACAACTCAGATACAACTTTGGGTGGTGTTTGGGATTTTGATCATGAATTTATAGACAAGCAAGTAAACATCCACAATACTTGACTTGAAAATGACTGTAGATTATAGTTGTTTTAAATCACTTTAACTCAATACTCTATGAATGGGGAGTGCAAACTAATCCAAAAATAAATAAATCACTTCACCATGTTATTGGGTCATAAAGATACAAAAAGAAATCTCAATTCAATTCAGTTTTATTTGTATAGCGTCAAATCATAACAGAAATTATCTCAAGCCGCTTTACAAAAACCAAACAGATTTTGGCCCATCCCATGAACCAAAATCTCCCTCAAGAGCAAGCACAGGACGACAGTAGCGAGAGAAAAATCCTTTTACCAGGGCCAAAATCCTCGAGCAGAACCTGTAACAGATTACATTTTGAAAGCAACTCGGCCAACTCTTGCCTCAGGGTCACAATACTATAAAGTTCACATTCTGTGACTCCCTGTTGCTGTGCTTGGCTAGGAATAATTTCCCCCATGCATGCATAATTAGAGAGATAGGAGGTGGCTTTCATTCAGTATTAATATCACCCACATGATTATGTCTGGAAATCATGAGTGCAGAGCCGTGTTTTAGCCTTGCAGATGGAACACACATATGTGTAATCGGATGAGGCAGAACGAAAATAGTGGACATGATAACATATTCCATGGTGCCCTGCAGTAATTACAGTGTTTACTATGGCCGTGATAGCATCAGCACATTAGCATGCATCAGTTCAAAGTGCTAAACCCACACTGTGAGCTCTATTGTGGACACTGCTGCTGGGATTCAGCAGGATTAGTCAGTCAATGGGCTGGCCACAGGTTTGGCTCTGCACATGATGAGGCCATTGGAAAAGGCCATCTAAATCAGGTTGTGCCGTTAACCTTCAAAAGTACATTGAAAGTCAGTGCCATGGCAGCATATGGGGTCCTCAGCAAAAAAGTCATTTTGGGGCCCTTGCATTTTGCCATGACTAGAAAAATTTAGGTCCACAAACCTCATGGGCGCAAATCAGGGGGGACAAATCCCCCCCAATATTTATAAAAGATCCCCCCCCCCCCCAACATTAACCAGTTAACTAGCTAGCGAATTTGATTGTCCACTCCAGTATTCCTCCCTTTATAGCCTTATCTTGTTTATAACTTGTTTGAAGTTATCAATTTGGTTGGGTTGATTTACTAGTTTATTTCATTCTAGGTTAGCATTTTCGCTAGCTAGCTAACTATATGAACTAACGTTAAGCTAGGCAGGAGATACAGAAGCACTATGTAGCTCAGAGTCCTGGGCCTATATTAGACCGTCTTTTATTTGCTTCGGCCAACAACGGCCACTATAAGAGACCTGGCCGCTAATGGAATACATGCCACTGTTAGAGGATTTACAGTATTTACTTGGCGAGCCTAGCTGAATGTTGTTTTTCCTTTACATTTAATAAAATATAGGCCTATTTTCCTAGTAAACTGAAGCATAAAAATGGTAAATGGGTGCATAAAAATCCACCAGAATGCAGGAAATTAAATGTAATATGCTCAAAATTTTCAGGGGGGGGACCCCCTGACCCGCCGCTAAATTGTCTTTCAATTTTAAATTTTCTTATAATTTCGTAAATCTTTTTGTTTTAAAATTTTTCTGATTGTTTGTTTGTTTCCATGTTTTCCATTTGTTTTCCATGTTTTTCAAAGAAATCAAGAGAATGTGCTCAGGTTTCAGAAGGTTAATTGAGCTTTCCAAAACAAAACAAAACCAAAAACCCTGATTGGCTGCGGAGGCCACTATGCTTGATCTGCCTGGTGGGCCCGCTGGCTCTGTTGAAAGTAATTAAACCAGCAGACTGAGCTGATTTCTCCAGAGATGCAGTGACTGAGGTGACAGAGAAACGCTTGATTGCTTTACAGACACTCAAAACAAACATCAACACGCTCAATGTTAGATTAATGTTTCCATTATGAGCAAAGACTGAATTGTGTCAGAAAGGTGGAAGGTCTTGTAATGACTGTTAGAACTCCTTGGGAATAGATAGAATCACGACATGCAGAAAATCCTTTGTTATGTTCAGGACTTCCTTGTCACACTTCAAAGGAGCATGATTTGTACTCCATCTTGCACACATCTGTCACCTTAATTATTTTCAGCCAAGAGGGTTTTGAAAAATGTTCTCTATTTACATGAAGTCTGAATGAATTGTCTTTGCTGTTGAATGCCTTCTCATCTCCAATTCATTTCTCATTCAGATGGCCTCGTTCTTCACCTGAGAACATACAGGGATGTTTATGCGTGTGTGTGTGTGTGTGTGTGTGTGTGTGCGTTCGTGCGTGCGTGCGTGCGTGTGTTTGTGTGTGTCTACACTCCAAACTGATGGATGCGTAGAAAATGGGACTGAATGTTGAGTCTAATTGATATCAATATTAAATTGTCCTTTGAGAGTAGCTGGTGCCACATTCAGAACAAAGCTGTTATTTTCCCTGTGCCTTGTGCCGTCCTCAAACATAATTACTGTGACAGTGAGATGCTGTTGATAAGCCTTATTCAAATTGGCTTGACTAACAGTTTTATTCAAATCAACACAGAAGATTTGTCATATGTGTTTTCTTTCAGTGTCATTTTATTCTACTGGACACACACACACACACACACACACACATAAACACACACACACACACACACACTTATAGATAGATAGATAGATTACATATAGATATAGATAGAGATAGAAAGAGATAGAAAGATATATATACACACATAAGTAAAAGCTGGTCCCTTCCAGTTCTCCTGTTTTACCATTAGAGATCCATGAACATTTTCATTACACCCTGTGGGAAGCCTGACCAGAGGGACTGGTTTTAGTAGGAGGCAGACTCGGAAGACATGGTCCCAGTATCAAAAAAGGTGTTTATTTACACAGCAGAGAGTCACCAAGATGCATATTTTACAAAAAAGCTATTTACAAAAGTATCAAAGGAAATCAACAGTTAACGCAGCTTAACTGAAGCAAACTGAACTCATAATAAAATTAAAGTAACATAACAACGTGCACTCACCTGCACCCTTGGCCTCCGCTCTCTCCGACAGCCCTCACACCACTGAGGCTTTCTGCAGGCTTATGAGCAGGTAAGGTCACTATTTTATCTAGGAACAGCAAAGTCACAGAATCATCACTTTCTTCTTCCAGACACATCGTGGCTAATCATCTTATCTTTCAACACACACCTATCTCTTCCAATACATACCACAATAAGAAAAACACATAATTAGTTCATACTCCCCAAACGAATACCCCCATAGTTGGTATCCTCTGATGACCTCACTGATGATGTCAGTAAGGTTATATAAGCAGGAAGTATGGGAGTACTTCCTCATAAAATTACCAGAAATGACCTTTATGGTAATTTGAAAATATTATTTGCAACATAGTAATATAATAATCACAGATAAAGCTTTCTGGTTTTTTTTTTTTTTTTTTTTGGTTTTGTGTTGTTTTGTTTTTTGCTAATTTTCTCATTGCTAATTGTTTTTCCCTGTGTTTTTCAAGAAATCAAGTGAATTTTGTCAGGTTTCAAAGGGTTAATTAAGCTTTCAAAAAAAACAAACAAACAAAAAAAAAAACGATTGGTCGTAGGGGGCCTGCATTGAGGAAGTTGGGAGACCTGGCACTGTGCCTGATAACCGTAACCCAAGGCCCTAACCCTAGTGGGCCCTATGGTTCTGGTGTACAAAATCTACCTCTAGCGGCATATTATAAAATATTCAAAAACTCCCTGCAACATGTTTCACCAAGCGCCACCCAGAGAAGCAGAAGAGAAGAATTTTCTTTGTGTGAAGGAAGAGAGAGACCCCCTGCTGTTTACAGTCCTACAAAGACATGTAATTCAACCCAGAAAATCCACCATGGGAAGCCCACCGAGCTGCTGCGTCCCGCTGTGCCTGTTAATATAGCTGTCCATAATCCTCCCTCAAAACCCAGCATGAGCAGGGCAAGACTGTTTCACTTAGTCCTGCAACACATCTAGCCTCACCTACACCTGGCAGATTTTTGAATGAGAAATACAGAGAGAAATTCATACCTTTCTGGGTGCTGTAATTTGACAAATCCCTTCCCGAGTCAGAACATGAGTGAAAAATGACCCCCATCTCCAAGAAGAAAGCCTCTCATCTCCACATCTCCTTGTCCAATGACATTTCCAGCATGGCTTAATCTCTCATTCCTCTCTCTGTGTGTTTCCAAAGGACCGACAACAAAAGAGCAGGAGAAGACAGAAATAATCAATAGGTGGGACAGCTTTGAGACTTGTTTGCTAGCACTTTGAGATTTGTTTTTATGTAAAGTGCATTACAAATAAAATGTATTATTTATTATTAGCTTTGCCTCTTCCACTGCCCATTTTTTAGACCCATTTTAGATGAGGACAAGGGATCTTCAGGTGGAGATAAAAGGTCACATTAGTTGCCACATAGAATTTATATTTATCATCTGAAAGACTGGAGCCGGAAGATTGATTTGAGATGCAGCTCTGCACTGTGTGTCAACTTTGTCTAGTTATAAATCTGCATTACACATTGCCAAAATCATAATAAGCATTGTTTTGTTTTGTTTTGTTTTTGTTTGTTTGTTTTTTGTTTTTTTGGCACCAATTTGAATTTTGAAAGTTTACAGTGTATATGGATTTAGAGCATGATGATCAAAACATATGATGGTCATTCCCATGCATATTTATAATTTAATAAGTTGTTTCAACAGTTTTTGTGGTTTCATGCCATTTGTTACACAGATTTGGTGCAAAATTTGAACATTTTTGACCATTTCAGAATTAATAAAAGTGGTTAAAAATCCCCTCAAACACCACATCAAAAATATTAGCATGTCAAGATTTATGTAAAAATTACTCAAAATTGCTCAGACCATCCCCTTAAACCACACATCCTCTGAATGGTCTTTGCCTCTAGTTTGTGGTTGTAAAGTTTCATGAGGCTGTGATTATCCTAGAGGTCACTATAGGTCATTTTATATGGTGATGTCAAGTTTCCAAAAAATGTCTCCCTACAATGAAATGGCTACTATGGGGGCCAACTTCATCACACATGAATCAATTGAGTCTCAGCTTTCCAGTCAAACCCAACTGATGCATCTCCAAGACTGTTTAGACCCCTGTCTGCACAAATAAACCATTTTACAACAGGCCACAAGAACACATGTGGACTGCATGCAAAAACTTAGATTGTATGTACCTCAGACTGCATAGGATTAGCATAAGGTGAGACCTGTGGGTGCCCACAGAGCTCATTTTCATTCTGCTGTTAACCTTCAACATGATGTTGAAAATCAGTGCTGTTGCTACTGGACAAAGGGGATGCCTAAGTTATAATTTTATGGGTGTATTTTCTTTCTTGTAATTATAACAATTATAAATATAGTTTTCTGGCAGCCTAAGCTGCCAGGTCCCTCTTGTATTCCTGAGTGTTCTTCTTCTTCTTCTTTCTTCTTTCTTTCTTCCGAGCAAGTCCTACTTCCCATGCGCGAAAAATCACCAAATTTTGCACAAAGGTCCAGTCCCATGCCAGATTACCTCAGCTGCAAACACAAGCTAATAGTCCTGATGGTGGTGCTACAGCAAGCCTCTAAATTTCAAAACTTTGAACATTCATAACAAATCAGCCATATGTGCTACAGCTTTGCAACTTTCATCAAAATGTAGCCTCAGTACTGAAGAAACCCTTGTACACTTTACACTTAAACATCAGTTTTTCATTTATGGAGCAAATCAATCATTGTTATAAACAAATTACCAACATCTCCATGCTGTCTAGATACAATATGTGTATTTTCAGATTTTTGTCTTGATGACTGTTTTTTTTTTTGTTTGTTTGTTTGTTTGTTTTGTTTTTTGTTTTGTTTTTTTTGTTTTGTTTTTTTTTACAGTGGTTAGAAATCTGTCTTTCCATGCATAGGCAGCTGCTATCATGTGACTGGCTTAGTCAGTTTGTGAAGCCTCACATGACTTGACAATTGCCAATTAGCTCAGTGAGATAGAGCATTGTCCTTCATGCCAGAAACTGAGTTCAAGCCTCAACTGATGCAAAATGTACATTAGAATGCCACCTTTCTTTTCATCTTCCTATTCTCCATTTATTGCCTAAAATTGCCCGGTCCCAACCATTGCTGCGCAGCAGCTATGATTCTATCTATCTCTGTATACATGTACACACTCAGTGGCCACTTTTATTAGCTCCACCTATACAGTCTAATCCAACCCAATCCGACTGTTGTGCCCTAAAATTTCCTTTCCTGCTGCCTATAATGCTCAGCTTTTCTTGTTGTCACAGTAATAGGTGTTCATTCACTTTTATGTTTGGCATTGAGCTCATAGTTAGTGCTGTTGTTGTTGAGGAGTTTCCAATATCTGTCCCCATCATGTATATAAATAGAGGACAAAAAAATTAGAAACACCTCTCAGTATAATGTAGTCCAGTACAAGACCTCTGCAAACTACACCCTCAATAATAAACATAGAATTAAATTTACACATTTAAATAATGTCAACACAAACTGATCATTATACACTTTCTTAAAGGTAGAATTTATGAATTGATGGCAGAGCTGTTGCACTGAACTGCATTAGATTGTATAGGTGGACCTAATAAAGTGGACACTAAGTGGAGTAATGTTCTGTTTGCCCTTGTTTTGTGTGTGTGTGTGTGTGTGTGTGTGTGTGTGTGTGTGTGTGTGTGTGTGTGTGTGTGTGTGTGTGTGTGTGTGTGTGTGTGTGTGTGTGTGTGTGTTGGATTTATAAAATATAACATCATAAAAAAATGTGAACCTTCCCTGCAAACAGTAATTTATTCCGATTTATTGGCAGTCAAACAAGGCTTCTACAGGGATGTTATAGGGATTAGACCCCTGTGGAGTGGAAAGATTGGATGGTAGTGGCAGTGCTGCAAAGTAATTATGCAGAAAGGAAGGGGTGATATGATTCACATAACTCCTTATCTGCCATACCACCCTGCCCCCACTGTCACACCACACTCATGTATGAGGAGGAACAATTATGGTGCACACAGCTCCCTGTGCTTTAATAGGCAATTACATCTCAGACACACTGTGTAAACTGTCAATTTGTCTAGTGTGATTAATAGGGCGGGTCTGTTTGCCTCACCTCTTTATGGGACAGTGTCACAGTACTCCCCTGTTTGAACCCATTATCTGCGACCTTTTGGGAAATTGTAAGGGTAAAAAAACCTGGTGTTTGGCTCTGGAAAGGCTGTTTGTAGATATTCAATTACAATAAAACCACAACAATGTATAAAAGAAGAGATCATCACACATGGCACATAACGTTTCATCTAAAATGAAATGGGGAATCTTAAACGAATCACAGCATAATTCTTAGTTTTTTACTTGTGCATATGATAAAACAAAGCAAACACAAACATGCACAGGTGGTATAAAAAACTGCAGAGGGCCTGTAACCTGTCTACCACTGAAGTAGTTTTTAATTTACAAAAATCTTTAACAAAAAAGGAAGAACATAAGATTTTCAATAACAATTTAAAGAGAGACTTTCTAACAGTCTTGAAAGAGAGACTGTTAAAGATCTTTTTTAACAACATGAAATGTGGAGTGACTGCGAGGTGAGGCAGAAAGGCAATTGTTTCACTGCAGTTTCCTGTAAAAGACGAATTAACCTTATTTATTATCTTTTATGAACTGAAAGGTGTCTAAATGAATTGAAATCCCACTAATCTAGATGGCTAATTGATAATACTAACAAATTTAAAGGAGATGTCATAAAAACATCGCTATCATTGTTTATCTCTGCTGTCTTAGGGTTGTTGTTTTTTTCTTGCTCAGTATATGAGAAGCCATAATTTTGTTATTTACTTTTCGTACATAAAAATCCCATTGTGCAGTCCATGTCTGTTTCAAGGCTCCTGTTCTGATATTTTCACAAAGACACAGTCAAATGCAGCCAACCTATTGTCAGGGCTGGATGTCGAGATTGGACCCAAAAGCACAATTCGGAGTCAGGCAGTCAAATAAGAAGTCCTTTATTCCGGAAGCAAGTCAAACACAGGAGGCCGTCAGAAACAAGGCAGACAATCCTAAGGGCAAGGCAAAAAGCAGTGTCCAAAAACCAGAAGAAGAATAGAAAAAACCAGGGCTTAACACGAGGGAATCAGAGCTAGAACGTGAACACACAAAAGGCTACAACGAACTGGCACAGAGGGCACGGAACACACAGACTAAATACACAAGGAGAGGGAAGACAACAAGGCACAGGTGTAACACATTAGGGCGGGGCAGGCAATCACACAGGAGGGAAACTTGACAGGAAGTGATCTGAAACGAGAGGAGAGTTAGACAATAAAACAGGAAGTGCAGCAAAATAAACATGAAACCAAAAAAACATAACTTATGGTGCTGGGTGAGACATGACACCTATGCCCTTGCATGTAATAAATACAATAAAATGCTTGTGTTATGGCATACTCAGCTATTCAGCAATCCACACAATGCATATAACTAGTAGAAATATCAATGGCATGATAGACTTTAAACAATAGTTGTGCAATAAGATCTCTGGCAGCTGAATTGCTATAAAATACATTAGTTAAACATGGTAGGAGGATGGCCTATTGCTCATCTTCTGACCTTTCCGCCTAAATTGATTCTGAAGAAGAATGAATGTCATGTTCCACAACTGGTGAGTGTCTCCTGAATGGGTCAGATTTCTCCCTCAAGAGCCAGAGCAGCTCACCAGCAATCAATTACCATTAACTCATTCTACTGAGGGGCCCTCACCTTTTGACCCTACTCTCTGCACATTCCTGTAAAGGGTCATTCAGCAGTAAATAGCCACAGAGACTAATTATGGGTTTTCACACCAGTCTAATTTTCAATACGGAAGTCATAACAGTTATATTGTATCACAATTGGAATTCCTTTTTTCTGCCAGGTATATTACATTGTTTCCATTCTATAACCTGCAATCCATCTCATTTCATTTAATTTCTGTAATTTATTCTTTTTGTATGAAACAATGCACAATTCTAAAAGATCAGAGTTACCAAGACACTCAATTTCATCTGCAGTCCCAACACTCTTTTATTCTCAAGTCAAATACTGCAGCTTGGTCACATCTCTTTCACGTCTAATACCCAAAGGCACTTTGACATCATGGTGCCTTGGGCTTTATCACTTGTATCATGCATCAGTGTCACGTGGTTAGGCTAAGGCAACAAAACTCTAATTCATTTTGATGAAATCACTCTTTCAACCCTGAAATGCACAGTGGCACAAGCTAAATCATCCACCTGCCTTTCAGATTGTATCCCTACTTGGTTTTTAAAAGCTGTGTTTCAGAAGGTTGCTCACAATGTTTTAATTAGCCATCTGAAAAACAGTGTTGGCATCAGTGATGTGGCGCTGGACTGGTTCATCTCCTATTTGTCTAATAGATCATTTTCTGTTAAGCTTGGAGATGCCTCCTCCTCTTGTGCTCCTCTTGTTTGTGGTGTCTGCCAGGGGTCTATTCTGGGTCCTCTTTTATTCACTGTTTACATGTTATCCCTAGGGCAAATCCTGCATAGTTATGGTATCGCCTTTCACTGTTACACGGATGATACCCAGTTGTATGTCCTGTTAAAACTTGGTTCCTCTGATGTTTCGCACATTTTTTCCTGTCTGTCTGAAGTTAAAAATTGGAAAAAAAAATTCTTAAGCTTAATGACTCCAAATCAGAAGTAATCATTATTACTCCCTCTGGCCTGAGTACTAGCCACATAAACAATCTCTCCTCCAGTCTGGGGGCCCTATCAAACAATGTTTGTACAGAGGCCTGTAACTTAGGAGTCATGTTTGATTCTGAATTGACTTTTGATGCTCAGGTGACTAAAATAATGCAGTCCTGTGTTGCACACCTCCAACAACTCTCAAGTCATTCCTATCTCCAGCAGATGTAGAAAAGGCCATTTATGCATTTATCACTTCCAGACTCAACTATTGCAATGCACTTTATTCCGGTATGAGCAAGCGAAACATCCAAAGACTGCAACTGACATAGAATGCTACCTCCTGGCTTTTAACTCGTAGCAAGAAAACCGATTACATTACACCAGTCCTAGCTGCCCTTCACTGGTTCCTTCACCAGTGTTTTTATTGTAACTTGTATTATGTTTTTATTGTTGTTTGGGATCTTTTAATTGCATGTTTTATCATTGTTTTTTGTGTATTTATGTGTTATTTGTTTTTATTGGAAAGCACTTTGTAACTTTGGTTTGGAAAAGTGCTATATAAATAAATTTATTATTATTATTATTATTATTATAATTATGAAAACCGCATGGATATGACACAAAATCCTGCACCACCCACTGCCCCACAGCTTGTCATCACCGCCTGCTCTGGACGCGGATTGGAAAGCCACCCCAGTGGTACCAGTAGGGATGCCGGCCCCTCCTGCCTCTCACATGGTCACTCTGGTATTTAGCACCATCTCGTCGTTCCAGTAACTTATGGATCTTGTTTTCTACGGTCCTTAGTTAAGCTTTCATGCTGTCAAGTACAGCTTTGTCAGGGACTGTGGCAGTGCCTGGAAGAGTGGCACTAACAGCAGAAGGAGCAGCAGGAAACGTAGCAAGTAATTCTTTCATCCACATGATGAAACATAGAGACAGGTCCCAGGTCAGAATGAGTTGTAGCAGAAGCACAGTCAGGACCCACAGTGGCAGAACCAAGGATGAAAACATTTCCACCTACAGCAGCAGCAGCAGCAGCAAAGGCATTGGCATCTGTGTCAGCATCAGCAGCTCCAGTAGTGGCACATGGGACAGGGCCAGCCCCAGCAGCAGGTGGCAAGACAGCAGGCTGGCGTCCTGACTCCCTTGGCTAGCTTTGTATTAACTCTTGGGCAGAAGTTACACTCAAGACACTGTGCTTATTGGACATTTTCACAGGCAGAAGTTTTCCTTGACAGGGGAAAGACTCTTGCAGTGCCCACATCTTGTAACTTTCTTCCATGGCTGGGGGGTGGGGTGGATGTGTTTTGGGGCCTTGCATCTTGTTTGTCCCATGCCTGCATAGACAGGGAATCGTGTTTTCAAGGTTCTCCTCTTGTATGTCAATTTTGCCCCCAATGAGCTTGGCTGGTGTTTCTTCTAATGCATTGATTCCAGAGGGAGGTGAAGGTAAGTCTTTGCAGTCCACCTCAGGAGACAGAAAAGGTGGAGAAGAAGCCATTGTCCAACTGCCCTCAATTTCAAGTTCACCAAGTTCCAAAGTTAGAAGTGAAAACTGGATAAAAGTTTAATTTCCACTGAGGCTCAGGCAGATAGGCTTCGGACACCAACACATACAGATTCAATGAAAATGACAGGCACTATAAATCAAATGCTAATCATGGCATAATTGGGTGTTTTTTAATCAAGATGTTAACTTTTTCTTGAAAACTGAAAATGTGTCAGAGTTTCTGATGTTGGTAGGTATTGCGTTCCACTCCCTAACAACCGTACAGAAAGTGTAGACTGACCAAAAGTGTTTTTTTCTGTGTGGAGCAACAAGATCTCCTCTGACAGAGGCCCTGGTCTGCCTCATGCTGGTCCTTGATGGGATGCCACAGTGATTCATGGGTAGTGGTCCAAGGTCATGTATAGGTTTGTATAGAAAGGAAGGATGCTTGCGCAATAGAGCTAAGCCTTGCCTAGCCCCACCATGACTCACAGGCCATCTTGCATCATGTCTATCACAGAACCTGAACAACAAAAACTGGCCAAGCCGATCAACAAAATGCATCATGCTTTGGAAGGTTCCATGACAGGAAAAAATGTAGTCTGTTGTCTGTTGCTCTTACCTTAAATTTAAAATGTGATTTGGAAGGAATGCTCAGGATTATTACTATTTTTATGATGTTGTTTCAAAAAAAAAAAAAAAAATCTACATTTGTGTCACTGTTATTGTGTATACAGTTGTCCCTTGCTATAACGTGGTTCACCTTTCGCAGCCTCGCAGTTTCGTGGATTTTTCTTAAGTGCAATTTTGCATGCTTTTTGTTTTACTGGACTTATTTTTCTATGAAGGTTTGAACTTTGAGAGTTTAAACAAGAGAGAAAAGTGAGAAAATGTTAATGCCTGTCTGAGAAAAGTGTATAAAGTGTGTAGTGAGGGGTTTTACAGCCTTAAAACATCTATAATAATTGTAAAAAATAAAGCTGCCTACTTCGCGGATTTCGCCTATTCCGGGTTATTTTTAGAACGTAACTCCCGCGATAAACGAGGGACCACTGTATATATATATTAACCCTTTGAAAGCCAGAGGCCTTTGAGCGGGCTTTAATTACAAAAAAAAAAAAAAAAAAAAAAAAAAAGATGCAACAGTGATGAGGCATGGGTTAACTGTTTAGTGACTAGAGTAACCATAACAATTTGTAGGTTGCATAATGGGGGGCACAAGGGTTCCAGACATGAGGAGATTTCTTATTCTAATACAAAGTGGCACTGTATTTCTGTACTCTTGTCATGTAATAAATGAGAGTCATGCTGAGGCCAAGCTTGCCTTGAATTTAAGAAGCTCCACTATTTCCATTTGCCAAGCACTGTGATGTATGCAAAGAATAAAATTCCTGTCTGGAAACGACAGTGAAGTTCCAACAACCATCTATAACTCAAAAACAAAGTGGAGAAACTACAACAATAGGAAAGATCTTTTGAGTAACAGCTGCAGTAAATACTGTGGTGGAAACATCCAAAATAAAGAGCCTCTGGGCTGAAAGGCATTCTTCCTCACTGTCATGACAGAAATGCCACAAACCCTAACAAACACAGGTAAGGGGACACGAGGAAAAACTCATTTCCCCCTCTCCTTCAGATGTACTGGGGCTGTTTTACCTGTTGTCATGGTGACACCATCCATATAGAAATACATGACGGGTGAGCCTCCCTCACTCACTGGGGCCTCCCTGATGTCAGAGAAATGAATAATGGACATGAACATGCCAGAGACAGAGATCCAGTGGAAAGCAAACAAATAGGGGTAGTCTGGGTGAAAATTAAAGAATGGGCTCCATTGTGCTCACGCTGGGAATCTCAGTGTGGCAATATTATACCTAAAAGAGGCATTTGATTCTACAAGAAAAAAGTGTGTCTCAGCAAATGATGTAATGTTATGCTATGACTGACTGAGCGACATGGTTGGCCTCTGCTTCCCAGCAAGTGGAAAGAGAGAGCATCGAAATGAGCTGAGCTGATGCCCAAGCTACATCTGTGGTGACAGTGTCATTTAACATTAACATTGAATGTAAACCTGTTGAGGAAAAGCCATTTTCTATCTAACTTAGCTGCTGAAGAAACAAACTCCTACTACTGTGACCTTGAGACCTCCTCCAGATGAATTTGAAATCTGAGGTTATTAAATAATTTAGTTTATTACAAAGAACAGTGGGGTCTACTTGTTGTGTGAGTGCTATAACTGTCTTTCCTCTTCTTATTCTCTTCACCATGCGCACACACACACACACACACACACACACACACACACACACACACACACACACACACACACACACACACACACAGTCCCACCTTCCCTGTCTATAGTTAATGTAGGTTCCATCTGCAGTAATGTTGTTAGGCTACTGCTAGCCATTCATCAATAACAGATACCTAACCTAACACTGGACACAGCTGATTATTGATCAGATTTAAGTATTTTACTGTTAACATAATAATTATTACATTAATGGGTGTCAGTAGTTTAACAGGAAGTTTGCACATTGCAGTGTAATAACGTAACTGATAATGCAATAAAAGTCAAACTTCAATACATAACTGTCATCCAATCACAGATTTTCATAAAAGAGGGATTGGTGATTTAAATTGTAAATAGGAAGTGCTTAAGCCATACACTTAATTATTCTCAACATTATTCTATTTAAAGAAAACAAACATTTATTTATTATGAACAAATAAATATGGTCTCTTTCACCATATTCTTTTACAGGTAAATAACAAAAATGACATTTCTTATCACAGATTAATCAAACTACTTCCGAAAAAAAAAGTCTTTGATTAGATAACGGCCATGTGTCAGATGTTTCATGACCACCCAGGCTCTCATCCATTTATTGTTGTCTGAAAAGAGTTTTTTCATTGCACCAGACAATCACTCCCATTAATGTACTAATTATGACTTTAACAGGAAAAAAAACATTAAAGGTAATTACGTTTGGAGGAAATGTATTATGTTAACTGGATTATTATTTTATACAATGCAAATTGTTATTACATTAATGGTTTATTACATTGGTGGGAAGTTATTACATTGACTATTGTAACATTAGGCTCCCAGCTGACTAGTTGTGGGTGACTGTGGATCTAGGATATGAAGAGCTGATTGTGGTTAGTGAAAGTTACATTTGCTGTCAGACGTCAAGGGTTATCTTTCCAAGTCAAAAAGCTCAAGTTAAGTGAAGTCACAGGTCATTGGTGTTCAAGTCAAAGTTGAGTTCCAAGTCTTTCTTGATTTTGTCAAGTTGAGTCTCAAATTATCAAATTTGTGACATGAGTCCAAGTCAAGCCCAAGTCATGTGACTCAAGTCCTCACTTATGCAAGCTACTAAAAACTACACCTCATCCCTTGATGGCAAGAAGCAGCATTGTTGTAATACAGCCCTATATGTTTGAGCCTCAGAGACTCTGATTCTGAAGAAGAGCCTAAATCAGATGTATGGTAATCAGATGAATGGTAAGTTTATTACATACCCCAGGAGGTGGCAGGAGTAATGTAATTTCTGTGTGTGTCTGTGAGCAAGATATCTCAAAAGGTTCTTAACATACTTACATAAAACTTTGCAGAAAGCTTGGTCCTGAGCCAAGGAAGAGTTGACTGAATTTTTACACTAAGGGGCTTTCACATAGTGCGCGCATGGTGCAGACGTCGGCCACCGCAGCCATTCAGGCTGCGGTGGCAACACCAAAATGTGGACCAGCAACTGCAAAGCAACCCAAAGGCTGAAAACTAAAATGCAAGTTTTTTTTAGTAGTGTTATAAATAAAAAATGGTGACAATTTAATGAAACATTTCATGTGTTTTTGTTATAACTAAAAATAAATGGCAAAATATAAAACGATGAGACTCGCGAGAACTAGCCTATCAGGGGTCACGTTAATGTTACGTCGTTAGCTAGGAAAAAGAAGCGGGACCATTGGAAATGCAGACTCATAACAGCAAAATGCAAACATGGAATGATATCTGCTGAAGCGTAAGGCAACTGAAATTGAGCAGCAATCCAAATCCGAGCAAACAGAAATAGAAACAGACAATCCAGAAGAGGGCCAAGAGGAACCTGTCTGTTCAGACGAGGAGAATGGGCAAGAACATGAAGAACAGGTGCATGCAACGACGAGCGCTGCCACTCTTCTGTCATCTTTTTCAGCAACGATATTGATACATTGGAACTGTTGTTTTTAATGTAAAAAATTTAGAAATGTATGCATAGCTCCAAATAGGCCTACTGTCTGAAACTATAATTTTGATCGATCTCCCAAATTCAGAATAGAGCTGTCCATGGTGCTGAGAACATTAATTAAGCAATAAGCCCCTTAAAGTAGTGAGTTACAGTGATTTTACAACGGCAGAGGGGTGTTCTAAGGCATGACGCACAGCGGAGTAAAGATAAGATAAGATATTCCTTTATTAATCCCACGGTGGGATAATTTCAAAATCACTAAAATCACTCTAACTCACTGCTTTAAGGGGCTTATTGCTTTTATAAAACAGTTTCCCTACATATGTATGTGATCGCGGGGCGTGAGGGCGCGAGGGCGCACCGGTCTGCGTCGAGAAGGGTGCAGCGTGAGGCTGGCGTCGCCGCTGCACAAGGCGCTGTGCCCAAGTTGAAAGTTTTTAACTTAGGCGGAAAGGGAATGAGAGATGGCCCTCCAATTGGTTTACTGCATGCTACACCCAAAACACACCCATGATCAAAGAAGAGACAAACATTTTGAACCATGCACCTGGTACAACCACCCTATTTTCCACTGTTAAAATAGCAAAAGTGTACTTGGACACACCCTAAATGTACTGGCACCATGCCCTGCAGACCATTCACTTAGATCATTAAAATAGAGCCCATACAGTGGAAAACTACACAGGTTTGAGCAGTGACATAAAACAATTGTTTTGGTTACACTTTGATCAGCCCCCTGGCTTCCACAATGGTGGAGCTATTTTCTGCCATAGAACTGCTACTGTATCACCCTGCAGGTTAAAAATGCTATTGGAGTGCTGCTGCATGGAGACACTGTGGCAGTACTACAGCACTGACCAAATTAGTAAGAAATGAACTGAAAATCAACAATTTACAAGAATTTCACATTCCCCACCCCACCCCCCAAAAATGATTAAAAAAAAAAAAAAAATCAAAAGAAACAAGGTGAATTTTATTCAGTGGGTGAAATAAAAGCTTTAAAAGCTTTTTTTTTTTTTTTTTTTTTAAAAAAAAAGAAAAGAAAAAGAAAGAAAGAAAAGAAAACTTTAACAATAACTTTACTAAAACAAGTGAAATTATGTTAACATAAATGGAAACTTTTGACCTACATTCATAATCCATTGTATGATTTCAGACATGCCTGATTGGTGATCTGAAAGGAACATATTCCTTTTTTTCATGAAGAGGTGAAAGGACAGAGAGAGCATGGTGCATTTTCCATTCTGCTGCCCAGTAAGCTCAGTACCAGAGAGATACCACCACCCATCTATTTGTCAAAGTCAGATAAACATGTATAAGGGCTGGCACGGGGCCCAGGTCATGACGGACTGCCCTTTTCAAAGAGACCCCATTCTGCAATGAAAACTACCGGTAATGCTCCTCACAGTGACACTGTTACTTGTCAGCAGGGTGACTTTGGGATGAGAGCGACAGTACTGACCCCCAGCATGATGCCTGGATTTAACAGCCACTCTCCTGTAGTGGAGGAGGCCCAGTGGGATGGTCAGGGGGTTAATCTGGTCTGGTCAGTCACATTTTGGCTCTCTCTGGATCATCAGTTCCTGGGCTGATGTGACTTCAGGCAGTGCCGCCCATAGACATCTGTAGGCCCTAGGCTGGGCCAGATTGTCAAATCGACACTCTGAGCAAATCGTTTTATTTTTTGTTTGTTTGTTTTTTTTTTACAAGATTTTTTAAAAATTAAATTACATGTCATAAGTGACACAATATATAACCATATAACCAGCCAAAGGTCATATTTTACAATATAAAAAATTAAAATTATAAAATACAATTGTAGCCCATAATGCATCTTTGGGCCCAGTATTTGGAGATTACAAGGTGCACACTGATCTAACTTTTAAATCTCTTTCCACTACACACTCGAGTTACCATGCTGCTCCCCAAAACCACCAAATCACCAGAAGATATAAATGAGGCTTAGGACTTTGTCCACAGATGACATAGAAAAGAGGCACATGTGCCCCGAAGCAGTTTGAGGTATGTTTGAGATTTTGTTCATGGCCAAGTGTTGGGACAGTATTATCAGTGTTTCAACAATGCTATTGAACCTGATGGAAGACACATGTTTCAGGTAAAGACCTTCAGTCTGGGTGGTCTGAGGCACTGTTCCTGATCTGCCAAGTGGGCCTGATGGCTCTGACATTAGGAAAGAGGAAATACCTGTAACACTGAGAAGTGAGATTTATTGTCAATGTTGCTGCCATTTACCGTTTACCAGTCCATTTCCTGCACCTTGCTGGAGGGTGAAGTGGTGCCAATTTGTGATCAGAGTGTTGTGTGAATTGCAACCAGTGTGAGTTGACGAGAGACTAGTCAATGTGTCAGTTACTGGCAAAACCTCCCTTGACGAGGACAGGTAAAGCATGACAGCCTGGTCCTGATGAAGGTTGATAGACCGAAACGTTGACCCAATAAACAGCAGAGCTGTGAGTGCGGGAGCAAGTTGTGATTGTTTTGCAAAGCATGACAGCCTTACCTTGCTGACATAGGGCTGAATGGCTTTCCAATCAACACCCCACTCCCTAAATAATTATAGCTTCGAGGTACATGGCACCAGCTATGGTCTGACATGATGTTCATTCAACAGGACAAGGGAGTGGACTGTGTGGAGTGGAGCTGTTGAAATTGCTTTGGGATGTGACATACATTTGCATTTCTTTTTTCTCTTTCTGGAAATGGTGAAAATGAACAGTCATATGATGTAGCTGCGATCGGTTTGAATTTCCTGGCTTATTACCATAACATTTGCTATTTTGCAGACACTTTTAGCTTTATGCTTCCACTACTGCCTCTTTATTCGCAGAGGCTCCTTCTGGGAAGACACCCCAACCGGGAGTGTTAATGCCTTGTTCTACCTAGAGGGATGTGTAGAACCATACTATTATGGTCTTGTGTATTGGCTCAGAAAGTATCACACCTGTACATTTTAACAATACTGAAACTGTTTATTTTTTATGTATAGGTTTTTTGGCATTACTGCTTTATTTGACAGTCACAGTAGAGAGAAACATGAAAAGCAGGGGAGAGAGAAACAGAACGACATGCAGTAAATGGCCTGAGGACGGATTCGAACCCAGGACGACGAGTTTGAGATGCCAAGATTAAGCATTTGGAAGAGCAGAGTCTTTGCCCTTTAACCTAGACCACTGTAAGTAAGCTTTAGCAGTATGGACAAAATCAAATATCACAATATTGTTGACCAAACACCTCAGTAAAGAAATCACTAGTAATGTGGATGTGATAACCAAGCAGGCAGAGGGAAGTAGCAGAACAACAATACTGACATATTGCCCAGCCCTACTCATAAGCCACAACAAATGGAAGCAAGATGAACCGTGATATTTGAAAACCTTGAAGCTGCACTATGCAATATTGAGGACTTCTAGGGGGTGAAGTAAGAAAGTAAAGTTTATTTACAGAGTACATTTATGACATGGTTACTGAGAAGAGATGCAAAACAACCTGGATGCAAAACAACCAACATTTAGAGGAAAATAGCAACACTACTGTCCAACATAACAGCTAAGGGGAAGTGAAATAATATGAACTTTTTCAAAATGGGTGACCTATCCTGTTGACACTATTTTTTCCCCCCACACAAACAGGAGAGACATAGTGCGATAACTGTTGCAGCTCTCACTCTCTACTGATCTCACCACCACTGAGTCACCTCAGGGCTTGACAAGATGTGTGAACACAAAAAAAGAGGACATGAACCTTAAACTGTTGAACACAAACTCATCACTACAGCTTGTTACAGTCTGCTTCTATATCTCTTCTTCTCTCCACTAGAGCTTTGGGCAGAATTCAGTAATCCTGCTCTCGTTTGCTCAGTCAAGCTCTTCCATTTCTAATTGCATTGTTCCTAAAGTCTCCACAGTTAGACCCTGGAGTGATAGATACTGGCTCTCTGCAGCTGCCCTGTGCTGATGATGTCATTCTCTACATCCTGCTGAGATGTCCTGTCTGCATAATACAGGACTTTGTAAGACAGGACTTGAGTCCACTCCAGAACTAGCCTCTGTCTGCCAGGAAACAATTCTTTATGGCACTGGTTGGGGCATAACTCACCCAACAGCACATCTGGTTCAAAGCAGACATTCAAGCTGGTGACATTCAAAGCCAAAATGGTGTATCTTGGGTGCTCATGCTATCAGCTGCATGAATAAAACAGGCACAACTCCGTGAACAGGTTTGATCTCAGAGCTCATACCATGTTGAGAGGGAGGATGGCTCCAGAGCTATAGAGTAATATTATGGAAATGATTGCATTTTGCTTCAGGGTTTGCTTTTTTTCTCTTCACAGCATCATTTCTGCTCAAATACATGCATCTCAAGCAGTAGCTCCTTTTGTATCCCCATCTCCAGGACACAATGGACAAATTGTACCTAAAATGGCCGTCATGTTTGAAGGCATCAGTCTTTAATTTTTGGTATCCGATTTTATCAAGAATAAAGGAAAAGAATATATCTTATAATCTCCATTGCAAAAGCACAAAAAATGAACAACCTAGCTGAGACCAATTTAGCCTGATGGCTACCATACTGACAAAATGAATTGCTGTGTCCTCAGATACATTAATTCAGACAATGCAGTGATTCTCTGCTGGGGAAGAACCCATGTATGGTGGTTAGGGGGTGTTATTGCTCATCTTTGGTATAGGGTTTTATTCCCACGACAACAACATTCCCTCCAGCTAAATACTGAAGTACACAAACAACCCAATTTGCTTAATGGCATCAGTATTTCCCAGAAGAAACAGCTAGGCTGGAGGAAGGGAGCCAGTTTCAGACTTGTCTTCCTATTTGCTCACAATGTGTTATTTTTTTAGAAAGGATTACAGCTCCTATTATATCATTTTTATCATTTTTATTTTTAATTTGTTATTCATTAAGTTTTTTTCTCTTTAATTTTCTTTATTGTTTCATTATTTTTTTTTCCCCTTTGGACAAAAGTGGCAACTTGACAACATCTAATCTAATAATGTATTTCTTTAACAAAAATAACATTAAGAGTAAATATAAAAATAAATATATCAAGTACTTCCGATTCTGAGCTCTGAGATCACAAGCCAGTTACTCCAGTTAGGGGGAGACACATGCATTTCTGCACTATGCCATCATCAGTTTCTTATGTTTTTAAGTTAGTGTTTTTCCAAATCACAACATAATACTTTTGATAATGATAATAAACTATGTTGGAACAACTGTAAAATCAAAAATGTCTTACTCCATTACCTACCATGCAGAGGTATGGAGAAACACAAAATCAGCACAAATCTAGTCTTCATACTCCAGAGGAGAGCTGCATGAGCTGTAAGTATTTCTGATTATTATGAATGAAGCAACACACACTTTCTGACCTCACATGCTTTATAACTGACAGAGGTGGCTGACTTTAAAGTTGCGCAAATTATGTACAAAGCAAAAATCAAATTGCCTCCTGACTGTATCCAGAGGTTGAAATTAGATGGGTAGTTATTATAAGCTGAGGCTTCAACCTACACCTTTTGATCACTTAAATATTGTTTCTATCTGTTCTTCCTTTTGATAACTTATTATTTTTTTATGTATTTCTATATGCATTCATTTTGAAAAATGGAAAAGAGGGAGTGAAATAAATTACATTCTGCTTTTTAATAGATTCTGTGGTTTGTGTTTGGAATAACACACCTACTTCAGTTTCTGAGCATGCCCTTGTGAACTGTGCATTCATTTCATGTTTCCTGTCTGTATGAAGTGAGCTTCCCATCTCACACCAAGTGAGTGTGATTAGACTGTGTCTCTCTGGCACAGAGAGAAAAAGATGCAAACCAATTTAGCTCTAGCTGCATCAGGGCCACCTGGGAGGTTTCAAAGGAGGGCAATGGGGAAAAGGCTAGCAGTTTGGGAGCGGGTGATGAGAGGAGTGTTGCCACCAGCCGTGCAAAATAGCACTTAAATAAGATTAGCTACACTCATGCTACTGCTTTAATCATAGAGGATATTCTGGTGGCTGTAAAACTCTGTTGATCCTTGGAAGGTGTGAGTGCTGATTACTCAAGACTGACAGGTTTATATGTGTGCTTTCTCTATGATGTATCTAGAGTTGAGGACGCTCTTGAGGGTTCACTGAGTGGAGCTGGAGTGCTAGATGAAAGCAATGAAGCTAATTTTATCGAGGAAAATCTCTCTTGATGAGGCGAAATGTGGTGTAATACATCCTGTCTAATCTGTCATTGAGTAATAATGTTCTGTACATGAACTGAATGGGACAACAAGTAAGGGGGAGAGCATTTGCATATCCTGTCTTTCGACCTTGAAAGGCGTGAAATTGCATTCTTGCAACAAGCAGAACACACAAAAGGGAAATGAGATGGTGCTCTGAATTAGCCATCTTTCTTGAAGTGAAATGTCTGGAGAGACATCTTCTCATTGAAGATGTACAACTGGCTCCATGGTGTGGGCAGCTGTGATTTGGGACTGAAAAAAAAAAAAATCCCAAAAGCTTATTCTCCTCTCCTTTTCATAATGCCTAGAGGGTCTGCTTTTCTGACACGTCCCACACAAAAATATAAATCACATTTCCTTTCATATTAAGGATTAACAAGAAATGTAGGAATATTCTTGAGACAAAATGGCTTTCTTAAGAGAAATATGTTTATTTACCAACACCAATATGTAGGAACCTTTTCAAAACTGTTTGAACTGCAGCACCCAGGAATTCTTTGTAAGCAAACCTGTCTGTGATGATGTTCTTCACCATAGGTGAGGGACAAGAAGGAGAAGATCTAGCTTCTGGATCTATGGCTCCATCCAGCTTTCTCTGGGTGGAGTGCTCAACAGTTCCTGGGGACACTTCAAATTTCATTCTTAAAAGGACAATAAGTGATTTGTAATGTTCAGGTCCTTTGCTACTATTTAGCCACATTTTACATTGAAACAAACCATTTTGCAAATTATATGGAGGTACTGATTTCACATCATAGAATCAAAATCCCTTGGTTTTTAAAACTGAATTTTTGGTTGAAACACCTTATAATGTTCTGCCTCTGTAAATGACAAAGCTGTTATCATTCATAAACTAATAATTAGTTGTGTAAAGCAAACGCTTCCCCAGGGACTTTTCCTGCTGAGTCACCTTTTCACTCAAGTCATCCAAACACAGCAGTGCTGCTCCTTTCAGGAAAACTAATGCTGATGACTTTATTACAGTGATGGAATACAGGTGTGGTGAAAGTTTGAAGTTTCTGAAAGTTCATTTTCATATCGTAGTGGAATTAATGCAGGGGGATCCAGGGGCTCAATAAAAAATTTGGGAAACTACCAGTACTTGCTTTGGGAAAAAATTAGCTGAAACATGAAGTATATGAATTGTATAGATTTTATGCTAACATGAAAAATCACTTGTATGTACCTTAAAGGTTTTGTTGTTGTTGTTGTTGTTGTTGTTGTTGTTGTTGTTGTCACTTTTGATGTGGAGCCAGCATGAGAATTTTAGTCAAGTAAGGTTAATGTATGGTGTCTCAACAACTGGGGGTGCTACAGCTCCACTTTGTGGTTTAGGCCAATGAGATGGCACCATTCTTAGCAGGGAGGAAAAGCTTTTGAAGCAGCATTTAACACTAAAATTCTACAGAGCCCTGACTTGAGCCCTATCCAACATCTCTGGAGAGACCTGAAAATGGCGGTGCACCGACGGTCCCCATCCAATCTGACCGAGTTTGAGAGGATTTGCAAAGAAATGGGCTTCAGCCAAAACAACACCTGTTCTCTCTGTCCAACCTCAGTAGAAAATTACATCCACGCCCTTTGGCACTGCCCACCTATCCATAACTTCTGGTCGGAGGTCACGAACAGGCTATCAGAGATGCTCAGCCTCAGCATCCCCACAAGCCCAACCATAGCATTACTTGGTGACCTCTCTTCATTACACATACCCAAACAGCACAAATCATTTGTACTAATATCATTAACCATTGCCAAGAAAACCATATTACTGAACTGGAAAGACAGAACAAAGGTATCCATATCCCACTGGCTCAGTCTCCTAACAGATCATTCAAACCTGGAAAAACTCACTGTTACTTTGAAAAATGACATCACATCCTATGAAAACACTTGGTCCCCCTTCCTACAATACATTCAGAGCTGATTCCTCTCACAATTCTCAACTCTCTCTCAACCTCTGACTGCTCACTTGTCTGTTTGTTTTATTTATTTGCTTATTAAATTGTTTATTTATTTATTTATTTATTTGTTTATTTATTAACTTGTTCACAATTACATATCAATCTCTGTTTTCGCCCATTCTTGATCTTCCTCCATATCTCTACCATGACATAAAATGCATAGGTATTTGGGTGTGAATAATTAAATATACAGGTGGCGGGAGGGGGGCTGGGGCTGAGCTGGGTAGGTTGGGGGGGTGAGTGTTGGCTCCCCGCCTGGCTCTCTAGTGGTGTGCACCCCCAGTGGGGGGCGGGCAAGAGCAGAACCTCGTGAGACCCACATCCCTCCATCCCGAAAATAAAACAAAGATTTACGGATAAGCGTACAGACAAACAAAATCTCACTCCTCGGGGGACAGACCTCCTCTGGAAACAGTCTGGGGGTTGTCCAGGGTAGGACGAGATAGAAGAACTGGCCAAATAATAAAAGAATAAAAATACATAAATAAATAAATAAATAAATAAAAATTTAAAATAAAAATCATGTATCTATATATATATATATATATATAGAGAGAGAGAGAGAGAGAGAGAGAGAGAGAGATAGATACACTATATTACCAAAAGTATTCGCTCACCCATTCAAATGATCAGAATCAGGTGTCCTAATCACTTGGTCTGACCACAGGTGTATAAAATCAAGCACTCAGGCATGCAGACTGTGAAACAAGACATTTGTGAAAGAATGGGCCGCTCTCAGGAGCTCAGTGAATTCCAGCGTGGAACTGTCATAGGATGCCACCTGTGCAACAAATCCAGTCGTGAAATTTCCTCGCTCCTAAATATTCCACAGTCAACTGTCAGCTCTATTATAACAAAATGGAAGCGTTTGGGAACAACAGCAACTCAGCCACGAAGTGGTAGGCCACGTAAAGTGACGGAGAGGGGTCAGCGGATGCTGAAGCGCATAGTGCAAAGAGGTCGCCGACTTTCTGCACAGTCAATTGCTACAGAGCTACAAACTTCATGTGACCTTCAGATTAGCCCAAGTACAGTACGCAGAGAGCTTCATGGAATGGGTTTCCATGGCCGAGCAGCTGCAGCCAAGCCACACATCACCAAGTGCAATGCAAAGCGTCGGATGCAATGGTGTAAAGCACGCCGCCACTGGCCTCTAGAGCAGTGGAGACGCGTTCTCTGGAGTGATGAATCACGCTTTTCCATCTGGCAATCTGATGGACGAGTCTGGGTTTGGAGGTTGCCAGGAGAACGGTACATTTCAGACTGCATTGTGCCGACTGTGAAATTTGGTGGAGGAGGAATTATGGTGTGGGGTTGTTTTTCAGGAGCTGGGCTTGGCCCCTTAGTTCCAGTGAAAGGAACTTTGAATGCTTCAGGATACCAAAACATTTTGGACAATTCCATGCTCCCAACCTTGTGGGAACAGTTTGGAGCGGGCCCCTTCCTCTTCCAACATGACTGCACACCAGTGCACAAAGCAAGGTCCATAAAGACATGGATGACAGAGTCTGGTGTGGATGAACTTGACTGGCCTGCACAGAGTCCTGACCTGAACCCGATAGAACACCTTTGGGATGAATTAGAGTGGAGACTGAGAGCCAGGCCTTCTCGACCAACATCAGTGTGTGACCTCACCAATGCGCTTTTGGAAGAATGGTCAAAAATTCCTATAAACACTCTCCTCAACCTTGTGGACAGTCTTCCCAGAAGAGTTGAAGCTGTAATAGCTGCAAAAGGTGGACCGACATCATATTGAACTCTATGGGTTAGGAATGGGATGGCACTTCAGTTCATAGTATGAGTAAAGGCAGGTGAGCGAATACTTTTGGTAATATAGTGTATCTATGGACTATCTATATGTATATACATATACATATAGATACTCCTAGATAGATAAATAGTTAGATAGATAGTTAGATAGATAGATAGATAGATAGATAGATAGATAGATAGATAGATAGATAGATTGATATTACAAGAAAATTAACATAAAAGACAACAAAACTATATTTATGATGATTAAATTGACATTTAAATGTCATATCAGTGATGCTGGATGGACATCAGATTTCTTGGGCTTACAAGCATATGAACACAAACCAAAATGTCTCTTGACATAAGTCCAGATCACATCAAATGGAGGTCTGGGGCTTAGTGAAAATCATCTTGGGGGTCCCCACAGCTCTAAGTTTCATGATCATCATGATCTAACTGCTCAACTAAATGCAATACACTGTAGGTCACTGGGATGCCAGGGCTGATCACCACTTGGTGTACACAAGATGTATAGTGATAAAACTATAGTATTGATATGACAGTATTTATGGGACAACTATTTTCAAACTCATAATGTTTAAGCTAATGTTTCAACCAGACAAAAAGCTATCAGCAATTTGGCCAGCAGCCTTTTGAATCAGTGAATATGATTTAACTCTTTGCAGTGGCTGTGACTGCTCAACAGATCAGGGAAATGGAAAAATCCATGCCCTGCTGATCTGGAGCTTGTGTCTGAGGAATGCAATGCACCATTCCAATCCTCAGGATGGATTGTGCACTGATATTGCAGCTGTTAGCTTGTTCGCCGGCCTGGCTTATTTTTTCATGACTCATTATTATTATTTATTATTATTATTATTATTATTATTTTGTTGCACTTTTACAACTGTTCCAGACATTTTTTGCTTATTTGCTGATCGGCTTTTATCCCATGTTTTTGAAAGAAATCAAGTGACTATGCACAGGTTTCAAAGGGTTAACCCTTTGAAACCTGGGGAATTCTGCTACATTACTTTCAAAAACATGGGGAAAAAAGGCAATTAAGAGTGATGAATTTAGTGATGGAAATAGCAAAACATGTTTACAAGAACATTTAAAAAATGTGGAAAAAAAGAGCAAAAAAATGACAAGAGAGCTGTATTTATATTAAAATGATACATTTAAAGGTCAGATCAATGGATCAGATCTCTTCTGTTTAAAAAACTGCAAAAGGCATATAGGCCTCAGCCCCATGTGTTCAGACGTTATTAGGTTCTATAAAAAGCTACAATTGTTGGCAGTAGACAGATTTTATTTATAATTCAGAACAAAATATTCTTTCAATCCCAATGTAAATAACTGCCACATTTGAGTCTCAAGATGAATTCATTTCACTGTACAACAAACTTTATTTTCAAGGGAAAAAATATAGAACTTCAATAAATATTGTGGAAACATCAATTATACAGACATACAAATAGACTAACGTTCAAAAAAACAAAAAACAAACTTATGTTCTACAGCTAACACCTTCTCAAAGTTCAATATTTTCGTAGAGAGCATACAGTAGGTGGTAATACTGCCTTTGGGAATATTCAGAAAATGAGACTTTGAATGAACAGAATCCTAAAGTTGCAACTGTTTGATATGACATCTAGTGGGGTTTTGGAGCAGTTTGACAGACCTCAGTCTCTACCTCCACATTAGCTCTTACTAAAAACTATTTTCATTTCTGCTCCCAAACCACTTTGTTAACAATTTAAGTGGACCATACCAATGATTTTATATGTTTTATATGATTTTATATGATTTCATAGCCTAATATCTACAAAATGTATATACTTGACATTTCTGCTAATCTTTTCCACGTAAGCAGGTGTATTTTGTAATTACCATATCATTTTCCTCACATTTTATCCATTGGTTTCTATTCATTCTACTACAATATGAAAATTTATTCTCATATTTCAGATTGGGTCAAGTGAAATGGTGGTATCACCACCAGAAAACAGTCCCTGGGGAAACATTTGCTTTATCTGGCCTATTATTAGTTCTGTGGTTTATAAATGGTGTTGACTTTGTTAGCCGCAGAAGCGGAACATTATAAAGGTGGCTGTTTCAACCAAAAATTCATATTTGAAAAACGAGGGATTTTGATTTTATGTTTTGAAATCTCTCTATGATCTGCAGAATGGTTTGCTGCAATGTAAAATGTGGGGAAATTGTAGTAAACAGGCCAGACATTCAAAATCTCTGGTAAGGTCCATTAAAGTGAAACCCCCCCTTTGATACATAGACAGCTGAATCATGCTTTTTGTTCATGAACATCCCTCCCAAAGTTAGAAATAAAGGCTAAAAACAATCAAGGCTACATGTAATGGATTCTAAATTTGAGTGGGTGTTCAAGCACTGGTTGAACTGTCCACAATCACAGAGATAAAAAGTGTGAGTTCAAGGGTGGACTTCATCTTTAACTTGCCAAACACGCTTTACACGCTGGAGATCATACATTGAGTAATGTGCATAAGATAGCTCCAAGAGACTGGACTAAGGAGGAGAAAAAAATCAAAAATATCAACTTTTTGCCAGCACTATCCCACTCTACAACATCACCTCCAGAAGGGCATGAAAAAGCAGACAGTCATTCCAGACCATGGCCAAAATATGTGTATTGCATAGCCGACAGTGAACTGGAGGTGATCGTGCACGGCTTTTCTGAACAACAGCTGCTCAGGCTCAGGCAGTCTCACTTCCTGTTGAAATTCCAAGGTCTGACACAAGCTTCTGCATGACGCTGGGGTCACACAGATGACATGTGACAAATCAGCCTAGTAGTAAAGAATGTGGATGTCACTAGAGCTCAGCCACACAGGTGATGATAGCATCGATCTCAACCCAAAGTTGACATGAGCTGCATCTCTAGGCATTTTCCACAATCAGCAAACTTCTGGCAAGCTTTTCTTTGGTTGTGAAAACAAAAGTCAGACTGACAAAAACAACTGGATTGGACTATGCTGAGGTTCAGTCCGTTTCAGAGTGATATGCAAAAAGAAGGAGAGCACATTTAAAAGAAGGCTTTGAGATCTGAGTGACAGTGTGCAACAGCATCAAACAACACAAATATCCCATTTCCATTTGGCAAATGCATCAAGGCAGTAACAAAAAGGAAGAGAAAGGAGACTCCAAATGGGACAGGCAACCTGAACCACAGTGTTTCTGTCGCTTCCCCATCTGTAAGTGCTAGAGATCCATCTGTCTTCTGCATACATTTCACCAGAGGAAGAACACAGCAGTAGTCTCTTGCAGGCTTTTTTCTTTTTAAGAGCAACCATCGCACTGGCAAAACCTCCTCCACCATCTTCACATTTTTTTGGATGGCAGAAGTTAAAAATGACACTGTTTTTGTCTGACTGTTTTAGACCAGAAAGGAGTGTAATGTCATTTCTGAGGAAACTGGATGAGGAAAACAAAAAACCAAGCTAGGATAGACACATCTCCCACTACTGCCTTATTGTAATCAACACAGAGCAAGTCTGGCATCACAAGACAGAAAATCGATTGGCTCCGGTTTTCCTCCTCTCAGAGCTTTTCCAGCTAGTTGTGCACTCCTCCTGTGGCACTGTGTAAGGGCAACTTGCTTCAGAGACTTGGAGCATATCCAAACCAAGGGCAATACAGATGATTTAAAGTGCAGAGCAGCACATTATCTCTCTACTTGGCACATGGGAATGACTCTATGCGTTGTGCCCATTCCCTGTTTCTTGCCCCTATACTGTCCACAGCAGTCTTGGTAAATTATTCCAATCACATAACTGTACAGCTCTTGGCCTTATCCTTGCGCAGGTCAGGTGCTACTGCTGTCAGTTCAGGCCTGCTGGGCATGTGAGAGATCCTCTTGGTGGCCCTGGAGGACTTGCTGCGTTTCACGTTCTTGTTGTTCTTGTTGACACAGGCCAGCGTGGCCACATGGAAAATGTCTCTGACGCTGTTCTCAGACTGGAGGGAAGAGCACTCGATGTAGGGAGCACTCAGCTGCTTTGCCATGTTGGAGCCCTGGGAAAAGAAACAGATGGCAATCATTAGATATTTCTGGAACAAGGTTTATTTATTTAGCCATTTATGACAAGCATGTGTCTTAAGGCTTTTTGAAACCATATTATATACCAAACTAGATCACTATATATACATACGTACACACACACACACACACACACACACACACATATACAGTGCTTTCAGAAAGTATTCAAACCCCCTTCACTTTTTTCACTTTTGTTATGTTGCAGCCTAATGCTACAATGGTTTAAATTCATTTTTTCTCTCATTAATCTTCTCTCAGTACCCCATAATGACAAAGTGAAAACAGAATTTTAGAAATTTTTGAAAATTTATTAAAAAGGAAAGACTCTTTACTCAGTACTTAGTTGAAGCACCTTTTGCAGCAATTACAGCCTCGAGTCTTTTTGGGTATGACACAAAAAGCTTTGCACACCTGGATAGGGGGATTTTCTGCCGTTCTTTGCAAATCCTCTCAAGCTCGGTCAGGTTGGATGGGGACCATCGGTGGACAACTATTTTCAAGTCTTTCCAGAGATGTTCAATAGGGTTCAAGTCAGGGCTCTGGCCGGGCCGCTATAGGACATTCACAGAGTTGTCCCTGAGTCACTCCTGTGTTGTCTTGGCTGAGTGCTTAGGGTCACTGTCATGTTGGAAGGTGAACCTTCGGCCCAGTCTGAGGTCCTGAGTGCTGTGGAACAGGTTTTCATTGAGGATATCTCTGTACTTTGCTCCATTAGCTTTCCCTCAACCCTGACCAGTCTCCCAGTCCCTGCTGCTGAAAAACACCCCCACATCATGGTGCTGCCACTACCATACTTTACTGTTGGGATGGTATTGGGCAGGTGATGAGCGGTGCCTGGTTTCCTCCAGACGTAACGTTTGGAAATGAGGCCAAACAGTTGGTTTCATCAGACCAGAGAATCTTGTTTCTCACAGTCTGAGAGTCCTTCAGGTGCTTTTTTGCAAACTCCAAGCAGGCTTTCATGTGTTTTGCACTGAGGAGAGGCTTCTGTGTAGCCACTCTGCCATAAAGCCCAGATCAGTGGAGGGCCACAGTGATGGTTGTCCTGCTGGAGCTTTGTCCACATGGGACCTCTAGAGCTCAGTCAGAGTGACCATGGGGTTCTTGGTAACCTTTTGATGGCTCAGTTTGGCTCTTGGAAGAGTCCTGATTGTGTCAAACTTCTTCCATTTGTGCAGCAGTGCAGCAGAATTTTTTGTAGCTTTCCCCAGATCTGTGCCATGCAGCAACCCTGTCTCTGAGCTCTGATATGCACTGTCAGCTGTGAGGCCTTCTATACAGAGGTGTGTGCCTTTCCAAATCATGTCCAATCAATTTAATTTACCACAGGTGGACTCTAATCAAGGTGTAGAATCATCTCAGCAACCATCAATAAATTTGCAAAAATTTCTAAAATTCTGTTTTCACTTTGTCATCATGGGGTACTGAGTGTAGATTAATGAGAGAAAAAAATGAATTTAAACAATTGTAGCATCAGGCTGCAACATAACAAAAGTGAAAAAGTGAAGGGGGTCTGAATACTTTCTGAATGCACTGTATGCACTTACACAGACAGAGGTTCTTGTTGGAAATGCCAGTGTCTTACACCTCATCCATACTAACAGTGATGCAAGCGATACATAATGTTGTCCATGCGAGATGAGACAGCTGGTTGTAAAAACAATATTGAGTACGTTTACATGCACACCTTATTCCTGTTTTAACCGGAATATTGCGAATATTCCGGTTGCGCACATGTCATGTAAACACACACCAAACCTCATTAAGGTCATATTCCGGTTGGAGAGAATTCCGAATAAGACCCCTGGCATATGCCTGTTCCAACCGGAATATTGAGGCATGTAAACACCTTAGTCGGAAAACTCCCCGAACCGGAATAATTAGTCACGACTGCGCATGCTCGATTCGCAAGGAATTCTGGGACGTCTTTGTTGCTATGGTTACTGCAAGCGGGGAAAACCATAGACATAATATACATATATTACATCTATGGGTCTATAAAACGACATGGCGCACACTACAGCATGGCGAAAAGCAGCAAGAGCCACGAGACTGCAGTCTGCCTTCAGCTGATCAAAGACTTAAATATCATTGAGGATATTGATGGGAGAAAAAACAGAAATAGCAAGAGAAGAAGAAGAAGACTTCTTCTTTTGTATTTCCGGCAGACCAGACGCCTATACGCGTACTGCTAAAATCTGTAATAAACAGCATAAGAATTGATTATGCATTTATTTGTCCCCTTGGGGAAATTGATTTGCAGCAGAGAACTCTCATGGCATTTCATTATATAGAACAACAACTGAACACATCCACAGCCATACAAGCACACCAGCTATACATTAGAAACAGGAAATAAATAATGTTTGTAAACACTTCTATTCTGGAATAATAATAATAATAATAATAATAAAAAAAAAAAAAACACTTGGGCCAGACCAGCTGGACACCCTGTTACCTGGTTGTGTTTAAGAATTTGATGGCTTGTGGAATAAACGAGTGTTTGGACCAGTTTTTCGTGAACAGGGGGCGCAGTAGCGTCGTGCAGATGGCAGAAGTTTCAAACAGTTAGTAAGTGGATGTCTGTCATCACTCATAATTGAATTTGCCTGTCTCAAAACACGGTCTTTATAGGTGCCATCGAGGCTTGGAAGAGATGTACCTAAAAGTTTACTGGCTGTTGTTACAATCGTCCTTGTAGCACTTTTCTGAGCCTCAGAGGCATTTCCAAACCAGCAGATAATACAAAAGCACAAGACACTTTCAATAAAAGCACAAGGTAAGGGTGTGTAAGTGTGTGTCATCAGACTTGTTAGCAGCTACATGCCTAGTCACAGGACACTCTACGAGTGGGACTGGCCTGAGAAGAAGGGGCCCACTGAAATCTGAGTATCTGTATTGAAGTTAGGCCGCTTAATAAACTGTGATACACCTCATCCACACCCATGCCCCATTTTGGCCAAGGGATGCAAAAAGCTATGCAGTTCTTCCTCAGCCCATGACCAACCTTCCTACCAAATTATTGGAAATATGAACATCAGAACGAGCACATGGCCAAATGATTAATAGACACACACCAATTCAAAGTCCCACCCCTCCAACTGGTGGGGGAAAACTACATCAAAACACTCCTGCCTATGGGCTACCTATGCACAATTGTAACCGGAGCAACAATGAGCATGTGCCCCATAGTTCTAGCAGCTACAAATTGTGGTTATTGGTAATCTGGATAGAAAAATGCAACATGCAGAAGGAAATTACACATCCTCAATCTTTAAAAAATGTCATAAATGACATAAAGAATGTTGATTAAGACAGTGTTTGCCAATGTTTCTTCTAAGACAGTGGTGTACAATCCTGCAACGCACAGAGTCTGCAGCTTTTCTTTCCAACCGAACTCCACATGAGTTTCTGTGGTGTTTGGCTGGAGTGAAAACCTGCTGTCTCTTCCATGGTACAGGACAGCAGACACTTAACACTGCTGTCTGCTCTGGTAATCTGAATAGGTTGGACAGATCTGCTGGGCAGAAAAATACCAATATGGCCATTCTTGGGCTTTTGCACCAAAGCTAAAGCTATTGTGGGCAGGTCAAATGATTCAAACAGCAGAAGTGTGACAGTGTGACATTCCTCATCCCTACAAATCAGAACTGGACACAAGAACTCACCAGATCATATGACACTGGTGTCTGTCTGTGATTGGACAGCTCCACCAGCGTGCTCAGGTCTGTTCGGAGGTCTGACTTGCATCCAACCAGCAGAATTTTGGTGTTGGGACAAAATTCCTGAATTTCTCCTTTCCACTGGAATAATATATGAAAAGAAAAGTTAGCAAGAAAAATTAAACTAGTGTAAGAATATTTGACCCAAAGATAGGGGCTGGGCAATATATTGATATTATACTGATATTATGATACAAGGTAAGATATCGTCTTAGATTTTGGATACTGTAGTGTCATGATATGACATAAGTATTTCCTTGTTATAAAGGCTGCAATTAAAGTAAAAAGATGCAATTTTCTAAGCTTGTTGGATTATCATATCCAAAATGCTAATGACAATGAAAAATCTCTTGTGTTTACAGGCAGACTATGCAGGCTGAAAGGGGAGGTCGCATCACTTTTACTAATGTAAATGATAAGTCTGAGGAAAAATAAAATCCCTCAAGTTCACAGTCTGAGTGCTGGATGCCGAGGCTGATAACCCATGGCATTTAAGTAACACTTTTAAATGTCTGTTCAACCCAATGTTTTGATATCACATGTCAACAAAAACAAACAAGAAGAAGCAAAATCCTCATATTTTGCTTTATGATGATGTGACAGCTGTAAATATGAGGCATGTGTAAATTTGTTTGTTGTTGTTGAGAATCAATTAATTAATTAATTAATTAATTGGGCATTCATCATTTTTTATTATATCATAACAAAGTGGTGTGCCCTGCCCCCACAGCCTGCTGACTAGCTTTAGCCACTAGGGCTAGCTTTAGCTAACAAGCTAAGGTTTTTCCACTGTTTTATTGAAATATCCATCACAGAAAACAAAGCATTTGGAGACTTAATATATCAAACATGATCTTATGTTTGAAACTATTAGCTGTGGCTTGCTGAGGCAATATCACATCATATTTCTTGCCATTCACAGAAAGGTCTGACATCATGAACTGACATTTTGAAATGTAATTACTCAGCCAATTCATGTTACATCTAGAATCCCGATTTACCCACAGTGATAATGTGCACTTCCATTAGGGGACCAACTGGGAGCTACGTCTGGACAGAGTAGGCCTACCCTCTAATCTCCTGAACTGGGTGTCACAAAGATCCAAGATCACATGCCTCTTCTTTTGCCTCGCCTGTCCCTGAGTGGCTACACTCTGAGTTACAACCCTAGAGTTTTACCAGACTGGGTACTTCTCAAGCTTTCTGAACTACTGATGCAAAACACTGGCCTTTTCAGAGAAGGCAAGGGGCCTGTATAAAACCCATGCCATGAGAAGCGCACTACCTTCTTCAGCACACTGTCTAAAGTCTCTGGTCTGCTGATGTCAAAGCAGATGAGGACCGCATCAGCATCAGGGTAGGAGAGAGGTCGTACATTGTCATAGTAGGGTGAACCTGCAAAAAAAAAAAAAAAAAAAAAGCAAAAAGATCAGGCACAGGAGAAAAACATCCTTAAAGATCAAGACCAGCTGAGTGCACAGCTGTTAGGTGTAACAGAACATAGGTGACCTGTGACCTGTGACCTGTACAGATCATCCCCATCTTTTCGGTACACATATGACCTGCGGATTACTGTGGACAATTGTTGCCATCATGGTGAAATAAAATTTAACTACAGCTATTGGTCATTAAAGCATTAAAGACAGACAAGAGAGATGCATGCTGTGCAAAAAGAGAGCAAATGAGTGAAAAACAAATGCACCCATAGTACAGCCATGTGAAGTATTGCTGTCCTATTGCCCGCACTGCAAAAGCTGCCAGGACGGATGGAAATACAAGCTTCACAAGTCTCCTGCATCAACTCCTTTCCTGTCATGAGAAGGACAGCTTCACTGGGACTATTCTTCAAAATGAATGAAGTAGATATAAACCAGCAAACAACATGATTTTGACATTGATCCAAAGCCAAAACAATATTCTGAGGCATCACCCATTTGTCACTGAATCATCATCAGTGCTCTTTCCAGTCCCCTTGCCACCAAAACAGTGGTAATTATTTCTTTCCTAGAATTGCCACAGTATCACCACGTAGCAGCGCCCCAATTCAGTGACAGACGTGTTTTTGTGCATTCTTCGAAACATTTTCTTAGCTTTGAGACACCACTTAGAATTATGTTGTCTACTGGGCAAGGCACACTTCATTTTGGGAAAAAACAGTTCCTTTGAAGCACTTGGTCTCATGACAGGGAATGAGCTGACAGGTCAAACTTGGAGGATCATTATTCTCACATGGAACAAGAAAATACCACTACATGGGTAAGAGCTGTCTTTAAAAAGCACCGTACGAGTGATTCTGAATGTTTGGCCCATTTACTACAATTTATCCACATTTTTTTCACTGGCACATTACTCAATGTACGATCTCGATTGTTGTTTTTAGCCTTTATTTCTACCTTTGGGAGGGATGTTCATGAACAAAAATCATGATTCAGCTGTTTATGTTTGGTATAATATAATCTGATGAGACTGAATTCTGAATATGGAATTAATTCAACTTAAAAGTAGCAGAGTATCTGAACTTCCTGAAATGTGCCAGTGCCAGCAACTTGAGGAATTTTGTTTTTTCCAGACTCCCCCCTTGGAGATCCCTGAAGAACACCAAAAAGAGGAAGAGCAGCATTCTCCTAACCCCTGATCTCTGACAAGAGATGGAGATGGAGGAGAGAGTATGGGTATTTCATCATCACTGTCAAAGAGAGGGAGGGGGGTGTAAGCATGTGTAGCATGTATGGGGAGGAAGGCTTAGTCTATTGAAGGAATGCAGATAATAATAAGGTAGGATACATGCAGTGACTAGGGGCAGACTCCTCCATTCCTAACATGATCAACATTCACAGGATACTTTTTAAACTACTTGGCTTCCAGCTGTAGTAAATAATCCCAGGAGATTTACAACAGGATCAACATAGTTCATCCGGATGTGAATATTGGACCAGAGCCATGAACAAGCACATGGCCATCATGTTAGATCATGGAAGGACAACTGTAAGGACAAACCTGTCCATCAGGACGTTCTAAGTGGAACATCTCTAGCGTTCAAGCAACAAGTAAATTCATGCAAAGAATTTTTGTGGATTTCCTATAGTCCTTGTTTGTTTTAAGTCAGGACATTTGTCTTGAAATTGTTGGAGCCATGTCTATGACATGCTCTAAGTAACAGAGGTCACAAGGCAACGCCAACAGACTGTGACAGCCACTTCTGGATATGATAGTGGTGATTTCTTTTGAACTGTGGCAGCTTATGAGCCTCAGCAAATTTAGTTATTCATCTGTAAATGTAACTGTAATTGCAACCCTCCAAACTGAACATGTTTTTGTTTTTTTTGTCCAAGTAAATCTCCCTTTTATCCAATGTCAGTTATGCCTGTTGTTATACCCATAATCTGAATGGCTAACATTAGCACGGTGCCCATCTAGCTTTAGCTTTCATCTAGCTCTCATCTAGCTTCTCATACCTACTAGGCCACACACAGGCCTCTACTGATCGTAACCAGAGTTAATATAGCTTGTGAGCACATCGCTAAAAAGCTTTACAGGACTGTGGTCTATTACAGCCATGTTGCTGAATGGATGATGAGGAAATAGACAAACAATGACACAGAGTACAGGCGTCCAGGGGAGGATGGGGACGACATGCCAGTTGACTGACACCTCATTAGCTCCATTTGCCTTCAGCCTTCAGCCCTTGGCCTGATCCCCCGAGCCAGAAATACACACACAACACACACACGCAAACACACACACATCTCCGCATGGTAAACAAACACCACTGCAGCTGCTGTGTCTGGATAAAGCTAAGCGCAGGTGCTTCTGGTTGGGCTTCATAAGTGAGTCCTTTGCAACAAATGAGGTATACGGGGATTTTTTTTCCCCTTGCAGACTGGAAATGAAAAATAGTCTGACTGAAGCAATACAAAATAACCATACCAGCCCAGGGACAAAGCCATTCATGACAATGGAAGACTGTTTGGACAAAATGGAAACCCTCAGACCTATTCATCATGTGCACATTTGAAGGAATAACATTTCGTTGGCTGTGTCTTCAATTTGTAAGCCTATCAAGGAGCGCTAGAGACCTCTGTTCCATCTGACTGCTGAAATGGATCCTGACATTAATCTCATGGCGATGATGGAGAACATGATCTAACGTGCTGAGACCAGTGTTCTTCAGGGACCATAGAGAGACATCGTTTTTTAACAACAATGACGAAATATTGTTTTCATCAGCAAATTAAAAAAGAAACAAAAATGAACCTCTGTTGATGAAAAGTATGACAAAATATAATGGCATTTTTATCAATAAATTAAAAAAAAGACAAAACCCCAAAAAAGAGACAAATGAAAACATCTCCTGCTCCTGACCTTGTTTAGAAGAGAACAGATATCTGTGCAAGCTTCACTTTTGATATTACATACAGCATAAAAACAAGTGTGATACAAAATACAAAAAGCTATAATGAGTAAAGCACCACAATATATTTTTGTTCATCAATATCCAGAACACTTGAGGACAAAATGTGTAGAAAAATACCCTCTACTACAGGCAGAGTTCAGCTAAACACTGCTGCCAGATGACAGGCCTATGAACAATGGAGCCTTTGAGGGGAAAGGCTGAGTCTATTGTGGATAATATGAAAGACGGACTTAGTTTCACTGTGCACTGAAACTACATTGTCAACAGGGGACATACCAGTCACATCAATCACAAATACATACTTCCCCTTGAGAGCAAAGAAAATAGATTTTACAAACAATCAGATGAGCATTCTTTAAGTTTTTCTTATTCTTAAGCCCTTTCCCCTCTTTTCATCATTGCTTATAGGACTCGACAATACGGACAAAATCAAGTATAACAACATTTTTGACCAAATACCTTAATACTGATATTGTGGCATTATTATAGGGATAACTACTGGTGCTTTCCTAAGATATTTACATGAGGAGATTTTTAATTAACAAATAGTAATGTGGATGTGGTGATCAAGCAGGCAGAGGTAGATAAAACAGTAAATAAAACATGTACATTATGATTTAGTCTTAGCCTTACTGGTAACATATATCAGGCAAAGTCATGCTGGGACAGAAAAGGGCCTTCCCCAAACTGGTCCCACAAAGCTGGAAGCAGAGAATTATCCAAAATGTCTTGGTGAGCTGAAGCGTTCAGATTTCCCTTCAGTGGAACTGAGGGGCCGAGGCCGAGCCCAGAAACACCAGCCCACAGCGTTATCCCTCCTCCAGCAAACTGCACAGTCGGCACACTGCAGTCAGGCAGGGAACGTCCTCCTGGCGTTCACCAAACCCAGACTCGTCCATCAGACCGCCACATAGAGAAGCGTGATTGGTTGCTCCACAGAACACATTTCCACCGCTCCAGAGTCCAGTGACGACGTGTTTTCCACCGCTCCATCCGACGCTTGGTGTTGTGCTTGGTGATGTGAGGCTGCATGCAGGAAACCCATGTCATGAAGCTCCCAGTGCTCAGTTTCTGTGCTGATGTTGATGCCAGAGGAGGTTTGGAGCTCTGCAGTTACTGAGTCAGTAGAGCGTTGGCCACTTTTACACACTATGCACCTCGGTGACCCCGCTCTGTAACTTTACATGGTGCTGGCGCTGGTGGGTGAGTCGCTGTGGTTCCTAAACACTTCCACTTTGCAATAATCCCACTTCCAGCTGATGGTGGAATATCTAGGAGGGAAGAAACTTCACCAGCTGACTTGTTGCAGCGGTGGCTTCCTGTTACATTAACTATTAGAGCAGCATGCTGGAATTCAGTGAGCTCTTTAGAACAAGCCACTAATGTTTTTAAAGACAGACTGCATGGCTAGCTGCTGGATTTTATTCACCTGTGGCAACAGGACTGAATGAAACACCTGAATTCAATGATTAAGAGTTTTCAACCATATTAAAGCAATCCAATTTAAGATATTACACAGAAAACATATATCTCCTAACCATGGACATATTTTCAATTCATCATTCTCATCTTTACATCTCAAATGCAAGACTGAAATTGGCACTTGAAATCGATAATGGTCATGCTATAAGCTACAAAGGTATTGGTCCAATATACTCTAAGAAATGAAGAAAATCTTGGGCACTGACTTAGAACTAGCTCCCCTATCATTGAAACTAGGCCTACCCTGTAGACATGTAACCTCCACAGGCAACAGAAGGTTGTGCAAAATAATGACCTCCTGCTGCAAGAAATAACAGTCTTCTGCAGTGGACTTATGATAAGTCATAAGGTGAGTATTTGACAATAAATAAATAAATAAAAATACTGGAACTGGTGGCATTGGAATATCTTACAGGTATATTACATTCTAAATTGCTCACTTTTATGGAGAACGGGAACCAGTCGCAAACTATCTGGACTGTAACATGTTAACCACTGTAATGTATAGAATTATGAAGGAGACCCAATACCACTGCCTATATAAGAGTTTCACATTTCTTTGAATTGAGCTGGCCTTTAGTTTGTTTGTTTGTATGTGTTTTAATTTGTACTGGAATTTTTCTCTGCTTACCCCAACCACTGATGACTTTGAACTGAAACTGAAAAGTAGAGGACTTTTAACTGACTTGAAACAAAACCATATCCCCCTACTTAAATGGTGGAAAAAAACAGCATCTCTCTACCTATCCCTGAGGTTCTGTGACTTCCCAAAGGGTCTAACTAGCGAACTAGCCGAGGGGAAACTTCACTACATGAGACAAACAAGAGCTGGGTGCTGCTTCTGGGTGACGTCACATTTCTAATGAGCTTCATTAAGACCTCTTCACATGAGGAAAACAAAGAAACAAGGCCACACCCTGCAAGGTGCAAGACTGCTTCCTACTTTTTAGCTTATTTTCTGAGGCACACTGCAGTCTACTTTCACTTAAAGAGCACCAGCCTCATTCACCGCATGGCTGATGAAGAGGATTCATGTTCAAACATGAACCATTTTGAAATGCACAGGTTGCAACAGAGGGAGGTCAGCCTGAGGGAAGGAGCAGCCCACACAGAGATGAGCAAACTCCACTTGTTGTGCTCCAAACACCTGCAACGCTCTGCTCTACATAGTGGTATGTAATGATTTTGGTACGTTCTGCGGTAGGTTCAGCATAACACCTTAACAAGACACAAAATGGAGGTATAACAGAGCTACAAAACCCTATCTTGCACCATCAGTACAGGTGGTACAAAGAGTGCGTATCACCCCTATTTTAAAGAAAAACCCACCCCAGAGCACGTTCACTCTGACTCACCACTGTGCATGATGCACCTGCCATTTCTGAAGCCATGTTGTTATTAACTTTTGAAACCTGCTAAATTCACTTGATATCTTTCAAAAATGTGGTAATGAGCAAATTGCCAAAATTACCTGATAATTATAAAAATGAAAAAACAGACTACAAAAAAAAGAAAAAAAAGAAAAATTACCTAAAGCTATATATCCAATTACTAAAATTACATGAAAAGGGGAATTGGGAGAGCTGTGTGGGCCCTCAAACAGGCAAACATGAATCAGGTGCTCTTTCTTACGTTTGTCTCCCTTTCAAATCAACATCCTGTGTACAATATGACCAGCAAACCCAACAATACAACCAAGGCACACTGCTCAACCGAAGAAAAAAAAAAAAATTACAAAAGCCTTTATTACTACATGGATGATTTCAAAACCTGGCAGCTGACCAACACGTTTCAGCTCCAGGAGCCTTCATCAAGCTGCATCTGGGTTTGCTAGTCATATTCTACACAGGCTGTTGATTTGAAAGGGGGTATTTTTTTTAAATGGCACATTTAAATGTCAGATCAGTGATGCTGATCTGACATTAAGATTTCTTGTGTTTAAATGCTTGTGAAAGGCCTTTGAAAGGTGAGCAAATTCACGTGATTTCTCTCAAAAACATGGGAAAGTGCAAATGAACAAAGCAAACATGTTTGTTTGGTACAGACCCGAGTGAAAACATCATTTTAATAGCTTTTTCAGTGAAAATGTGA